>NC_022012.1:5834678-5836343 GCF_000317375.1 Microtus ochrogaster | reverse complement strand
TGTTCTAAGCTATGAGCCCAAGCAGTTTGTTTATTACTTAACCAATGAAATCAACAGATTGATATATGACACTCCCACATCAGCCAAGATATTTTCAATTAAACAAAAAAAGAGAGACATCATGTTCTGTGTCAATCATCCTGTTTCTCTTTGCTCCCCAACCTCACAACTTAGGGTTCTGCCATTATGTGACATTTCTGAGTGCTCCATCCTTCAACTCCCCTTCTCATCTTTAGAATGTGACAGGGTGTGTTTTTGATATTGTAGCTCTGTGGATTTAACAAAGAAGGACCTTTCAGGATAACATGATCATTTACTAAATGAGAGCTAGCGTTTTACAACAGGTGAATTAAATTTTTCACAGTTATGCTTATAGAAACTCACA
Source organism: Microtus ochrogaster (assembly GCF_000317375.1). Lineage (NCBI taxonomy): Eukaryota > Metazoa > Chordata > Mammalia > Rodentia > Cricetidae > Microtus > Microtus ochrogaster. Next base: position 5,835,958 of record NC_022012.1, on the reverse strand, counting down.
TAAAACAAACCTGTTCCTAGACCTTGGTCAAAACTGTGGGACACACTGCCTCATAGAACCTGTCGAGGGAAGAAAGAGGGTGTTTGAGTTATTAAAGATTATGCAGCATCAGAGCTACCGTGGCACAAGTGATCTTAGTTATTCATCATTGGTTCCAAATGCATGTCCTTCTGGTGTTCAAAACTGATCATTATTCAAGGCTTAGCTTTCACGTTGTCTTTAGATAAATGAGATCCATTGTAGAATACTACCTGCTTCTTAAGAATACACCTGTTTCTAATTCTTGATGTATCCAGCAGGCATTCTCTTTTTCTCTCCCTTCTTTTCTCCCTCCCTCCCTCCTTCCCTCTCTCCCTCCCTCCCTCCCTCCTTCCCTCTCTCCCTCCCTCCCTCCCTCTCTCCCTGTTGAATTCACATCCATATAAGTTATTGAGTGAATATATTATGCATTTTAAGATATAGTTAAATAAATGTATCAAAATGTACTTGAAATAAAAATGCAAATGACTAAATTACAACACAATAACAGTTAGGCTGGTTATCTTTCTTCTCTTATTCTGTGAATTTATCAGGGATATTTTTCTTAGTCTTTTCTTTCAGAGTAAATGTATGGGAGAGAAGAGTAGAGAAAGTTTCAATATTGGCATCATCAATTGGAATTTTGCAAGGGTACTCTAGAGGCCCGGTATCCAACTTTGCCATTAACAAACACTTGGCCAGAGGCTCTGGCCCCTTCCCTCGGAGCACAGGGGAATGACCGGAAACCTCATTGACTCTGTGGACTTGCACAGGACTGATGAGTGACTCAGTCATCATTGCGAAGGACCAATTCTGTTGCTCTTTCCTGATGCCCTCGATGGGAAATTTTTTTTCATAAGCTCCTGACCAAGATTTTAGTTTTCGGAAAGTGGTTTCCTTCCATACCTGGAGAGTGATTTCACATCTCACTGTTCAGCTTCACACACTTCGTTCCTGCCTCACAAGCACGGTTAGGGATAATTGTTGTGCCCAGAGTCTGGAAGTCCAAAACGACCAATAGACCAGATCCGATACATAAGCGAAGAGCTTTTTTAATCATGAGTTAACTTGGATCCTCCAGTATCAGACGCAGCCCGGTGGAGCAAGTGGGACCGAGAGCTGCAGTGGGGCGAGTGTGTGTTGCAGGTAGAGTAAGGGTGGGCTGATGGGGGCTTGCTAGTTTCATATTAACAGCCTCAGGGTTGGCTGTTTGGGTGGGGGAACCTATCCTGAACTGATTGGTCAGCTGCAGCTGCAGAAAG
>NC_022012.1:5738144-5834578 GCF_000317375.1 Microtus ochrogaster | reverse complement strand
GGTGGGGGGGGTGGAGTTTGAAGTTACTGCATTCCACCATTATCAGTAAAGCACAACCAGAGCCCAGCCGGCCAGCTAACTTCTGATTGGTACCTACTTCCTAGGAGGATACCTCAGAGCTCCTTCCCAGTAATTAGGGCAAGTCTGGGCAAGGTTGGGGACTCAACATAGCCTGCTGAGTGGGGTCTACATCTTGCTGGATCTTTTCCGCAGCCTGTCAAGGCTGCCAAAGTAGAGAGCTAGAAGTTTTGGGTCCTTTACTCATCACAAGGCAATGCTGGTTTTTTTTTTTTAAGTTTTTTAAATTTTAATTCAATAATTTTTTAAAAACGATCTTTTCTCATTTTACATACTTATCCCAGTTCCTACTCCCTGCCCTCCTCCCACTCAACCCACCATCCCCCCACCCTCCATCCACTCTTCAGAGAGAGTAAAACTTCCCATGGAGGGTAAGCAAAGTCTGACACATTACTTTGAGGCAGGACCAAGGCCCTTCAGCCTATATTTAGGCTGTGCAAGGTATCCCTCCGAAAAGAATGGGCTCCAAAAAGGCAAGTTCAAACACTAGGGATAAATCCTGCCAGTGGCTCCACAGACTGTGCAAGACACATACTGTCACCCACATTCAGAGGGCCTAGTTTGGTCTATGCAGTTTCCCCTGCTATCAGTTTTAGAGTCAATGAGCTCCCACTCGCTCAGGTCACCTATTTCTGTGAGTGTCCACAGCATGGTCTTGATCCCTTTGCTTAGATTATTGCTCTTTACTCTCTTCAACTGGTCTCCAGAAGCTCGGCTCAGTGCTTAGCTGGGGATCTCTGCATCTGCTTCCATCACTTCCTAGATGAAGGTTCTGTGATGACAATTAAGATAGTCATCAATCTGATTACAGGAGGAGGCCAGTTCAGGAACCCTCTCCACTATTGCTTGGGGTCTTAGCTGGGGTCATCCTTGTGGACTTCTGAGAATTTCTCTAGTGTCAGCTTTCATGTTAGCCCCATAATGTCTCCCACAATTAAGGTATATCTTTCCTTGTTGTCACTCAACCATCCCATTCCCTCCTGTTCTTCTCTTCCTTTTCTTCCCTGCCCCGCCCACTTCTGGTCTCCCTTCTCTTCCCACCCACATTGTTACCAATTTTCTTAGGAATATGGTCTATTTCCCCTTCCCAGAAGGATCCATGTTTGTCTCTGTTAGAGTTTTGCTTGTTCTGTCATAGCTTCTCTGGGTTTGTGGACTATAGGTTGTCCTATTCTTTACATCTAATATCCACTTTTGAGTGAGTACATACTGTATTTGTCTTTCTGTGACTGGTTACCTCACTCAAGATGTCCTTTTTTTCTAGTTACATCTATTAGCATGCAACTTTTAAGATATTGTTGTTTTTAACCACTAAGTAGTACTCCATTGTGTAAATGTACTGCATTCTCTTTTTCCACTCTTCAGAGGGGCATCTAGGTTGTTCCCAGGTCTAGCTGTTATGAATAATGCTGCTATGATCATGGTTGAGCAAATATCCTTGTGGCATGAGTGTGCATTCTTTGGGTATATGCTGAAGAGTGGAATTGTTGGGTCATAAGGCAGATTGATTCCCAATTTCCTGAGAAATCACCATACTAATTTTTAAAGTGACTGTGCAAGTTTGCACTACCACCAGCAATGGAGAAGTGTTCCCATTACTCTACATTCTTTCCAGCATAAGCTATCATCAGTGTTTTTGATCTTAGCCATTCTGATTAGTGTAAGATTCTATCTCAGAGTCATTTTGTGTTTGCATTTCCCTTATGGCTAAGGATGTTAGACAATTCCTTCAGTGTTTTGGGGTCATTTGAAATTCTTTTAGGAATTCTGTTTATATCTGTACCCTCATTTTTAAATTGGATTATTTGATATTTTAATGTCTAGTTTCTTGAGTTCTTTATATATTTTGGAAATCAGTCCTCTGTCTAATATGGTGTTGGTGAAGATCTTTTCCAATTAAGTGGGCTTCCTTTTTGTCTTTTTGACTGTGTTCTTTGTTTTCCAGAAGCTTCTCAGTTTTAGGAGGTCCCATTTATGTATTGTTGCTCTCAGTGTCTGTGCTGCTGGTGTTATATTTAGGAAGTGGTCTCCCATGTCCATGCTTTCAAGGCTACTTCCCACTTTCTCTTCGATCAGGTTCAGCGTGGCTGGATTTATATTTGAGGTCTTTGATCCATTTGGAGTTGAGTTTTATGCATGGGGATAGATATGGATCTATTTGCATTCTTCTACATGTTGACATCAAGTTATGCCAGCACCATTTGTTGAAAATGATTTCTTTTTCCATTGTATTATTTTTGTTTCTTTTTTTAATCAAAAATTAGGTGTTCATAGATATATGGATTAATATCAGCATCTTCAATATGATTCCATTGGTCCACCTGTCTGTTTTTATGCCAATGCCAAGCTAATTCCATTACTATAGCCCTATAGTAGATCATGGAAATGTTTATGTTAATGTTTGTTAAGTTTACAGCTCTTCAGATTGATTTGCTCTGTGCAAATGTGGGCAGCCATCATGCTTTAAAGCCACAGACAACTGAGAAGAAAGGTCTGCATTGACACAAAGATGAAATAGCAGAGATGCTGAAGATAAAATGTCCTCTCTTCTCTCTAAAGAATATTAATAGTTATAATTTAAAATCACCTCTGTGTTCAGAGACTCAGACCTGGCTGAGGTCTGCGACACTGTCCACAGCCGTTCATGCTTTCAATGTCCTATGCCATCGTCATCACAGGGCACTGGCTTCTCCACCCTCACAGAAGTAGACAGTAACCAGAAGTGAGCAACAAGGTGCTTTTCCTCTTTGAAGAAGAAGGATTTTCTGTGTCAAAATTGAGAAGGAATTTTCTTTGTGCACCTTTCTGGTCCTGAATGCATTTTGCATAATAATAGAAAGGGAAAACTGGCTTCTGAATATTGCTTAGTGATAAATACCAGATTCTTTGGCATAGCTGATAAGAAGTGTCTGCATGCTGTCATAGTGTAATATTGATAGATGGGGCCCATCTTAGATGTGGGATATTTGTATACTGGAGAGATAATTTGTTTGTGATACAATAAAATCAAAGATATTAAAATGTTTTATGGTATAATGCTTCAAAACTTTTAAAATTACCTGACGAGATTGAATCACACAATGACAAAATGCTTTTTAAGGATTTAATTCACTTGAAATTTAAGCACAGTGAGCAGAGAAATAGGCAGTGCAGTGCAGTTTGCTGTGCGACTGAGCCTGTCTTGTCACTTAGCCCACGGGCTGCTGTTCTCTCAGAACACTGGAACACAATTTGTCATTATGCTGGGTGGCAAGACCAAATCAGAACATTTTAAAACAACTATTCATGCACATTAAATGGTCTGAAACTTTTTGAAAAATGAAGCATGCAAAAAAAATTTAATTGTAGCCTTGGTTAGCATTAGACTCTAAAAATGTGAGTTTAGCACTGAAATTGGAGTTCAATGGCTGAGAGGCCATTTTTTTGCCTTGCTATTTCTTTCTAGTAGTGGGAGAATATTGTACAGGCTAATTGTTGGTGAGAAGAAAGAGTTCTTACCTGGAATTCCGGGTCACAATGTTGTTTGTGTAAAATATTTGTTGAGATAATCTGAGAAGTATAAGATCAAGGATTCCTACAAAGCAGTGAGTAACACTGTCCACTGTTCTCCAGAAGACAGTTATTCTCTGGCAACACAGAAAGAAAGCTTAGAGTAGTGAGATTTATGGGTAAATTTGAAAGACTTGACACTAATTCCCCACTATGCATCTCCCAAGCTGAGCATTTCAAGGAAAAGAGAGGACACCAAGAGTTGGTGGGTGCTGTGGCTCAAGCAGAGTGGTGGGATGCCTGCACATCCTTGCATCACAGTGGGACAAGTCCGACTCTGGGATACTTAAGAGAGAGCAAAAAAGGTGGGGCATGAGGGTGGAAAGTGGCAGCAGAATGAGGGTTGGACTGGGTGGAGTTAGGGCAAGGAATCAGGGATAGACACAAGCAAGTAACATTGTGTGCACACAGGTTCCTGGCTAAGGCTGGGACACTGTGTGCACATGACTCCTGGCTAAGGATGTTCCACTGTTCCCACTTGCCCTTCTCTGAGCTGGAATATTGTTTGGCTGGAGCTTAGGTGAGTCTTGTTAGTGCCATCACAGTCTGTGGATTCATAAGTCCATCACCCCTGTTGGGTCTGACAAATAGTTTACTTGACATTGTTTACCAACTCTGTTCAATGACAGTGTGTGTGTGTGTGTGTGTGTGTGTGTGTGTGTGTGTGTGTGCATATGTATGATACTTTCAGAGAAGTTAAGTGGATATAGAATAGGGAGAAAATGAAAGTTGGGGGAGAGGAAACAGGATGGTCAAAATATGTTGCATTAAATTCTTAAAGAGTAAATTATACATTTACTCTTTACATTGTAAGCCTTTATAAAATTCTTAAAAAAGTAAAATAGAAGTTACAACAGTTTAAAAAGAGAATAGGAAGATTTCAAAGTGTCTATTATAATACACTGCCATGGTTCTTAAGGCTTCCTTCCTTGCATCCCTCTGTCAACCACTGACAACAGATCTTTAAAAGTTCTCTTTCACGGCAGTTCTTCAAGGGATTTGATGAGACCAAAACACTTGACTAAAACTGAGATGACAATGATACTGTGCAAATCAGATGGGCAGAAAACTAATTAATTTTGTTGTCATCCCATTTTCCTATTCCCGAAGTCCCTTGTATCAATCAAGTCAGAGTAACTGTAACAACTTCATTTTTCTTCGGTCATTCTAGCGTACTCTTGAGGATGCAGCTGAGGAAGCCCAGCCTAGAGAAGAAGAAAAATCACACGTCACTGGATTAGTGTTAAGTGCTCAGAGTTAACTTTCAATGATTTTGAGAACATAAGCTTATCTTTAATGCCCCAGTCAAATTTAATAGATGCTCACATCTATTGTCTGATTTATTTTATTAAATTAGTTAATAATTAATTTACACTTATTCTATGCCAGACATCTTTTGTGTGGAAGACTTTCCATATATAATTCTAAAGTGATGAATTTTGTTGTTCTCAGTTAAATGAGTACTTCTGACACAAAATAACTTGGTTTTTACCACCCTGGTTATTAAATTCCTTCCATATGATATTAGCTCTCAGAGCAAAAATTGTATCAGACAAAATCAAAGAGGCAAAAAGAAAAGAAGAAGAAAACAACAAAACAAAACAAAACCCCTCCTCAACTATTAAGGCAATTTATGTGAGGGACAGAATTTGAACTCATAGGACTACAGAGATGAGGTTGGGAGGATGTCCAGGCATAGTGTTGGCTGTCATGGAAGTGACCTGCCTTAGGGAAGAGTTGGCTGACAGGTGTAGTTTGCACCTGACAGAGGAGTCTTTATCTGAGATTTACTAGCTTTTTCGGGTACCCATGGAAGTTAGGTTTCTGCCTTCCTAGCATCTCCAAATTGAGATGCCACCTCCCTTGATGGAGGTGTTTCAGAGTACAGGTCTGGATAAAAACAGCCTTTTCATCCTAAAATAAACAACTGCCAGAGGAAAGACACTTAATACTGAAAATATTCTGAAGTTTTCTCTAAGGAAACGGGAGAGCCGAGGACCTATGTAGGAAGGACCTATCTAATGTCTGCTGAGGTACCATGGCAACTGCTGTGGTCTACCTCATAGTGGTGTAGAAATTCTTCCATCTATTTTGTACTGAATTACACTGGTTTTCTGATCATCAATGGGTATATTCTGCTTATCCACAGGAGAGATTATTTCATGATTGCATCTTCTTTCATATTACGCTCTTTCGAGTTGTAAATTCCTCTCAGCTAATTTGTTTGTGTGTCAGGTGGATATGAATGTGCTGCAAACCTCTTACACTTCAGTAAATTATCTCAAAACACAGTGGAGAAAATTGGAGTTTGTCTATGAAACTTACCTAGAGAATGGCATAGATAAAGAGAAAATTCCGTTTTTTCTGAATTCCAGAACCCATGGTCTTTTTCCCATTATATAAAAATGAGTTCACTTATTCACAGGATTTTTATGGAGTATTTATATTCACCAGAATACATATTTATTGACTATCTCTATCTGCTATAGGACCCAGCCATGACAAGCACAATAGAGGCCTGAGTCTCAGTAGTTTACACTAAGGTATACCTGGTTCTGAGAAATACCACAAACTGAGACTGCCCAGGAACCACCCAGGAACAGACCATCCAAATGAAATCCCTAACACTCCAACCATTGTAGTTAGGATCATCTTCCAGCCAGCACACACCCGTCACTTTTCACCAGGACACACCTAGACAAATGTCAGCCAATCAGGGGTCCTGAACCTTAGAAATCCCTCACCCCCATCTTTGCTACTGCAAAAACCCAACCCTAATGGAACTCAGGGCCCTCCGATCACTCCAATATGTTTGACACATGGAGAGTCTGAATTTGCAAACTTGTGTAAGAAGAAAGGCTCTTTGCTTTTACATTCAGGACTCAGTCTCCTGGTTGGTTTGGGGGGGACTCTGTGATCTGGACATAACATCTGCCAGGGACTGTTTTACAACATAGAATGGCATTGGTGATGAAGAGGATCAAGATTCCTCCCAGAGGGGTAGAAGGTCATGCCCCAGTTCTTTTTCTTTTATGTTGATTATGTCCTAACTGCAATGAGGTATACAAGGTCTCTGCAGTGACTGCTGCCTGTCTACAGCCTAAAAATAACAGCAACAACCTACCATACACTGTAACTTCCCAAACCACAGCTCCAAACAACACCTTTCTCTTTATTACATTCTTATCTTGGATATTTGATTCAGTGGAACAAAACTGAGTCATACATGCTATTGGGTCAAAGTTGAAATATGAACACAAAAGTATGTTGTGTGTATGAATGCTGATCCTTGATTGTTTCTATATCAGTTTTAAAAACAGAATACCATAACTGATCAATGGGAAGATTGGGGAGAACCCACCTGACTCTTCTTTCTTAAGGTAGTATACTGCACAGTTAGATTTTCTTAGCACTGAAATAATGGAAAATACCAGTTTTGTTTATCTTGTAAATCTGAAATGCTGCCACTTGCTTAAGCAAATGCATGAAGACCTTCATATATGCCCTCGGATTCTCTCCTTCCTCCGGCAGAGCACTGCCCCAGCTGCATCTCAGGAGAAGCCATGCTGACTTCTCCTTGGTCTTACTGTCAACAACGCACTTTTCATTCTCCCTCTCATAGCACATCTAACTAATTAGCTGGCTTTTTTTTTAATACCACGATCACATTTTTCTTTCCTCATAGATTTTTAATTCCAAAGAGGAGTAGAATTTCAGTGAACTACGTAATATTCCACTATGTCGTACTCCTAAAGATTCCATAGGCGCTTCTCAAGAATGTCAAGCTGAAGACCAAGCTTTGAGCATAAATGTCTTTTCTGGGCATTAGATTTAAGCCAAACATGTGGTCTTGTAACTGGAATCAAGGGCCAGAGTTATGACTCCATGACTCCAGGTGTGTCAATATGCCAGCTCCAGCCACCTGCCTCAAAGAAAGGAGACAAAAGTAGCCATGAAAAGTCAGGAAAGGAATCTTATCTCGAAATTTATTTTGAGATAATGGATATTAAGTATTCATGCTCCTCTCTGAGGTGCTGACATGAGTTTTGCATTTAAATCAAAGAAGAGGAAAGGCCATGGATGGGGGCATGCGTTGTGCATAGAAAGCTTGCATTGTCCAGAAATCCTCCAGGAAGAAACTTTGCTTCGTGCTGTGATGTGCTGGAACTTGACACCCACCACACTACTTCCTTGAGGAGCCCAGGTTGGGTCTCTTGAGCTTTAAGCACTACCCTAATTTGCATATGACCCTCACTTGCAGGGGCAGAGATTGCACAACTGCAAATGACTGCCCAACAGCTCATGCTAACCTCCTAAGACTGAACACTAACTAATTACACTTGCCCTCTTTTCCATGGTAGGAAGCAGATGCCAGGCAACTGCAAACATGTACCTATGTATTAAAGCTTGACACTAAAGATGTTGTTAGGAGAGAAAGATGCTGACATGTCCTCCATGAATCTGGGACTTACCTGTGTACTTAGCACATGGTGAATATCAAGGATTTTCCTTTGTGTTTTGGGAAGGGTGTGTGTTGTGGGGGGGAGGGTGTGTGTGTGTGTGTGTGTGTGTGTGTGTGTGTGTGTGTGTATACAGAAGAGGCTTGAGGAGAATATTAGGTAGCTTGTCTAATTGTTCCTCACATTACTTTTTGAGATAGGTCTATCACCGAATCTGGAACTCTTTGACCAGGCTAATAAGCCAGTGAGACCTAAGATTCCTCCTGTCTCTACCTTCCCAGTCTTGGGATTACAGTACACAGTGCCATCTGACATCTTTGTAGGTTCCGGGATCTGAGCTCATACCTTCTTGCTTGTGCAGAAATAGTAACTGGCTCCCTGTCTAAATAATCTGCCCAGCCCAGGAAACCCTTGTTGAACAAAAAGACTAATTGATGGCAGGTAGATCTCAAATGGAGGGAAATTCTTGCCTATAGACATTTGCCTCCTATACTAGAGAAATGTTGGGAGGGAACAATGAGGAACTGAATGTGAAATTTCTAGGAAGTTCCTTCCTAAACTAGATATCCAGTTTTCAGTAGTAAAGTTCCCTTTGACTTGTCAAAACCCTGACTATTCCAGAATTTCTTCTGCAGGCTCTGTGTTAGATTTCTTTATCACGAAAGAAATAGATCTTGAATCTTAGAGCACCAAAATAAAAATAAAAATAAATAAATAAAAACCAGTGAAAAGACAAATAACAGCGAAGAAAGCCAACAGAAAGTGAATATGAAATCCAGATTATTGCTAGAGACTACAGCCCAGAAATTCTAAAGGTTTGACGACAAAACTGGATGGACTACAAAAAGAAAAGATAAAGGGGAGAGGAGAATAAGGAGGCAGGGTCTCTGTGGCATTCCTTTCCTGCCTCACTCTCTATTACTACCTTCCTCTATTTCATTTGAAATTGGCAAACATTCACTGTAATTCTCAATTACTGAAAGTAGGAATAAAAAAGGCAATCATGAAAATTTGAATATTTCATTTCATTAATCCCTCTCCACTTTGGTAATGGTTAAGTATCAGTTTACATACTGCATAACATGTATACTTAAAAAAAAAATTCTGTTTACAATTCTCCAGAAGCTTACCACTTAATTCCTCTGAACTGAAAAAGTCTAGATCAAATAGCATTTCTGCTATTTCCTAAATTTAGTTTGAAATTGCTTTACTGTCTTCAAAATAATTCTCTAGAAATCAGGATTTGGAGAAATAGCTTAATATATCTTATAGCTCATAGGTCATTTGCCTAATATGATCAAAGATCTTGCTTGAATTCAAACACTACCACCAACAAAACTAAGTAAATAAATTTAAAATTTCAAAGGAAAAATTGTTCTCTGAAATGAGATCAGAAAATCCTCTATATTCGCTCAGCAGAATTTGACACACTCTAATTTTATCCCATTAGTGATCAATAGTCAGAGATCTAGTTGGAGAGTTGGAAAATGTGTGCTATTTTCAGCACCGCTATTTATAATTTCACATCTATTTTCCCATGTAGATGATATTAAAATGTTTTAAAAATTCAGTTTAACTATTTTTAGAGTCCTGAGAATTTAAGCTGGGGACAGATCCTAGCTGCGAAGCACTGGCCTGGCTGACTTTTTCTTTTAATAGCCTGTGAGTCTGTGTGTAGGTTTGTGCCCTAAATGTTGTGTCTGTGGGGTAAGACTGGCAGCCCCTTCTGGTGCTGGAGTTACTAGCTGGCACGAGCTGACTGACATAGGTGCTGAGAACTGAACTCTGCTTCTCTGTGAGACAAATATATATACTCTGAACAGCTGTCTCTCCAGGCCAATAGGCCTGCTGTGAATAAGGCCCTGGGTTTTACCCACCACAGAACAAACAAATAAACAAACAAACACAAACAAAAACCAAAAAGCCTTTGACATTATATACATTTGAATCTCAACTCTAGTAGTGATTGCTGTTAAAGCTCTACTTAACTACACATTTGCAAATAATTTATAGTGGTAGCCTAGCTATCACAGCGTTCCCAATGAACAAAGAAGCACTGATGGCCACATTGGTGTGCCTTAGAGTTGACTTCATATTTTCTCATTTTTCTGGTTCCCCAGTGGAAACTAAGATTCTTCTCCACCCATGTAGTATCTAACCTGTGCAGCTCAGCCTTAACACAAGATTCCCAAGTGAAATCTCCTCTGTATGTTCTACAGTCAAGAGAACAGGACCTGAGCTCCTGTCACAGGTCCTAATGAGAGCCAATGGGTTCCTGGACACTTTAAAGAGAACTTGAGGCTTTTTATCGGCATTGTAATTATAAGGTACTATTTTCTAACTTCAAGTCTAAGAAGAGCACTTGTTTGGTCTCAGTTGCCTTGAACATTTTGAGATTTTTAAGTTTCCTTCCCTAAATTACATTCAGAGTTTGTGGGAGTGTTTTTCTTCTAATGACTTAAAAATGTATTCCTTTTTCCACTTGAAGTAATGTTTCCAGCTAAACTTCGTAGCAAATTAATTCACAGTGATCATTCGATTGATCGATTGATTTATATCACCTGTCTACTGACTTACTAGTATGTATATATGAATTCATGATATGTGTTTGTATGCCTATGTAAACCATGAAACTTGTGTGTAGGCCAGAGGGTAACTTCGTAGAGTTAATTCTCTGTCTCCTTTGTACTCTATATGAGTTCTGGGACTGAAACTTAAGTCATCAGGCTGTTGTGACAGGTGCTTTACTGCTGTATCATCTCTCTGGCTTTTAACTTCTATTTCTCTAATGCTACTTTGTAATAGTTGCATTGCTAACTTCCAACTTTTGTTTAAGTGCTCCTATCTATTCTCAGTTTTGAGAAATAATTCATTAATAGCCACAACTGTCCAGTTCTTCCCTGGTATGTCTCCAGTTAGGTTCCCAATGTACTCAAGTACTCCACATAGTTTCTTTAATTTGACTAAAAGCACTGAAGATGCTAGACACTGTTAGAATATAATATCCCAGTCAGTATGATCCCAAAGAAGCCCACTGAAAATCCTGCATATGGAAAAGATTTCCTTTCTGAGACAGGATTTTACTGTGTCTCTGGCAAGTCTAGCGCTTGCTGTAAGACCAGCCTGCCATTGAACTTCGAATAACCATCCTGGTTGGGCCTCTTGGATGCTGGGATTAGAGATATTCACAACCCTCAGCACCTGACTTTCAATATGTATCACGCCTCCCTGTGGGGGAGCTCTGATGTGCTTCCTCACATTAACTAGTAAGATACAATAAACAACTTACAAGCAAGTGATTGGATGTATATGTATAAAATCATAGGGCTGAAGGAAAAGAGAAGGATTCTATAAAAATCTCTACAAATAATTTATACTATCACATTCATATTAAGAGAACATGTCTAAAGAGTTTGCAATGGGCAGTATATTAGGGTAGTTGTTTCTCTTAGGACTGTGGCACTGTGGTAAGGAAGCAGATCGGTTACAAGACAAGGCTAATTCAGAGCTCTCAGAGTGACAGATCTAGTTTAGTATGAGTTGTCAAGGTTATTCTTAGTTCTTTGTATATGTATCCAATAACATAGATTATGCCTACTTCCGTTGATTATGTAATTATGATGTTTTCCACTGCTATGATACCCAGGAAGCAGTCCAGGAATTCTTCTGTTCTTTGACTAGTTGTGTTTGCTAAACATTTTTGATTCCATGTCACACATTATAGGGACAGATGATTTTCTTTATTTTTCTCTCCTATTGGAACAATACTAGTCTCACAAAGAAAGTATGGTATTTACTAAATCCTAAAATATTCATTCCTTGAATCTGTAAATTATATATTCGAACTAAAATTAATTTCCTCTTATTTTATAGGCATTGTTTTTATATGTTATCTATGATTGAAAATTTAAAAAGAATCTCTGGCTGTCAAACATCTGTGGTCACAAAGAGTAGAATACAAGAAGGTAGATATTAGGGTTTATTGATTCCTGGTTCAATAACTTCCTAAATTGGTATGTCAAGTCAAATCAGGGTTTTCATTCAAGTTCCGGTTGGGACTGAGTAGAATATAATCAATATGCCATGAAAGGAGATATTAATTATTGAATGTTATAACCTGACTCAGAGAAAGCACTTTGCCTATAGACTAACTCCCAGCCTGAGCTGTTCTGTTTGCTACAAACTGATAGAGAACATCTTGCATCACAGATAGCAGGGACTGGAGAGATAGCTCAATGGTTACAGCACTTTCTTCCAGAAGACCTAGAGAATCTGAGTTCTGTTCTCAGCACCCACTTCATGCAGTTCATAACCACCTTGAACTCCATGTGTTCTGATACTTTCTTCTGGCCACCTAGGAAAACTACATGCACATGTATAGACTCACACATAGACATAAATACACACAAACATACATACATACATACATACATACATACATACATACATATCTATTATTAATGAAACACATCTGAATTGTGTGTATAGATGTTACAGGGAGCGGGGTCCCTTGATCCAGCCACCCAGATAGCTTATGCCCAAAATAATCACACAGAAACTGTATTCATTTAAACACCGCCTGGCCCATTAGCTCTAACTTCTTATTGGCTAAATCTTACGTCTGGTCATTTAACCCATTTCTATTAAATCTGTGTATTGCCACATGACTGAGGCTTACTGGCAAGTTCTAACCAGCATCTGTCTCAGGCAGGAACTCCATGGTGTCTGCTTGACTCTGTTCTTTTTCCCAGCATTCAGTTCTGTCTACTCCACCTACCTAAGTTCTGACCTATTAAATGGCCAAGGCAGTTTCTGTATTCAACCAATGAAAGCAACACATGAACAGAAGGACCTTCTACACCATTTCCCTTTTTCTTTTATAAACGAAAAGGAAGGCTTTAACTTTAACATAGTCAAATTACATATAACAAAAACAGTTATCAAGCAAGAATTACAGTTACAATATTTATATCTCTTTTATCTTTTATCATAACAAAGAAAAATTGTAACTATCTATCTATTCTTCAACACCATCAAAGACTTCAGAAGAATATAATATTACCTAAGTAAACAAGAAGTGCGTTATAAAAAACTTCCAAAACTCTAAAATTGACAGAGACATCTCCCTGCCTGGACATTCACTCAAAGTTTTTTTTTGTATCGTTGGGGCATCTGTCTTCAGCCTACAGGCCCATAGTATCCAGTAGACTTTTCCATGAGGTAGAAAAATTTAAAAACAGTCTAGTCACTTTCTTCTGTGTCCTGTAGAATGTTTCTCAGACTCTTTTATGAAACAGGAACCCCGAAGGATTATCTCACCTTTAAACAAGTTTAGTACTCATCTCTCTGCAGGTTCTTCATGTCCAGTTTATGCAACAATCCAGCAAGAGCAGTTTCTTGCCCAAATGGCTAAACAACTCCATGAGGATCCTCTTTGATGCCCATCTTCCTCAGGAAGTAGCTTGATACTGTCAGGAGCAGACGTGTCTCACTGTCATGAAAAGCCCTACGTTATTAAAACATTTTAAATGCCATATTCTGAAGATTTCTAAAAATTTGAATAATACTTATCTAACTGAAATATATCTCTATACATCTAGAAAATCTAACTAACATGACTATAAACTTGACTATTATAAATGACTATCTATTAACCTATAATTTTTAATTATACATTACATTTTTAAATAAACTACATAATCACAATACCTTAATCAAGATCAGAAATAGATATAGCAAAATTGACTTTAAATTTGTATCCATAAATCAAGATTTATACCAATGCAAATTATTCATATCTATATAATATCCCCCTTTAAAAGTAAAAGAACATTTATAAACAATATTTGGGAATATGGCATTGTTTTAAGCCATGACCTTGTGATGACCTACAGATTATTAAAAATGGGTTAAATCAAGATGTGAGAGTTAGCCAATAAGAGGCTAGAGATAATGGGCCAAGCAGTAATTTAATAATACAGTTTCTGTGTGATTATTTCAGGTATAAGCTAGCTGGGCAGCTGGGACCAAAAGCAGGCCCTCACTCCCTGTAACATATAGATACATATATATGATAAAATATTTTTAAATATTTTAGTGTGAATTTATTAGTATGAATATATATATGTATAGTACACTTGTATATAGATATATATTTTTAAATTATGTTCTCTTAAACCAAATAAAGGCATTAATCTTATAATCAGAAAAGATTAAAAAATATTTGACTTTTGCTTGACTCAAATGCACAGTGATGATTTCTTCATTTTTAAATTTTACTTTCTAGATTGAATTATATATTTCTGTATGAAAGCAGTTTGTTGCTATTTTAAAGCATTTTAAGGTAGTTCGATCACCATTTTGTCCCATAATTCTAGAAGAAAGATAAAAATAATATTGCAGGTATTTTCTAGTCTACTAACCCTTTTGTAAATAAACAATAATAAAGATCATCTATGGCAACATTCAGCATCCTCAAGCCTGTTTACTCAAATGCTATTGTTAAGTACTGCTTGGCTACCCAGCCATTTATAGATACTGATTCTTAGAACTTTTTACTTGCTGCAGTAGTCTTCAAGTCCATTTGCTTATTAGGATATCTAGAAAGTTAAAGTGCAGCTTCAGTCCCATTACAGGACGCATGAATGAAAATCTCTTGAGCACTCCTCATGTTCAGATGACACCAACATAATGGCCATACTGATAGCTGCTTGTCCTACCGCTGACCTATACAGTAAATAAAACTTCAGAGCATTGTGGGAAGGGCCACAATAAGATTCCCTGAAATAGCTGAAGATGTTGACTAGTTCCTACAGTCCCTCCAGTGCCTGAAGTAGAAGGATTTCTTGAAGCCAAGAAATCCAAGTTTGTTTGGATGACATAGTAAGTTGATATTTCAATAAAATAAAAAAATAATCAAAAAGAACAATAAAATGACAAGCTGGTGAAGAAACATTGGGGAGAGGAGGCTACTTTAAAATTCTCACAGAAAGAAGCAGCAGGCTGAGTCGTGGAGAATAAAATGAATTAGCTGAAAGTCCATAGAAGTTCTTTAAAAAGTAGTAGAAAGCACAGTAGCCATCATATATAGTGGATTATTGTCAGAGAAATGGGTACATGCAGACAACTTTCTCAATATCAATAGGAAGTTTGGAATTTTCCCTAAAGAGGCATTAATTGCTATTTGGAAAGACATTACAAGTTTAATTCTCAAAACCACTTAGAATTTGTCTTTCATTATTCCTACAATATCTTTATAGATGTGAAATATGGAGGGAGGACTTGCTTAATTTCCCTGCTCATGGATACTTCCATTTTCTCTGGCACAAAGTATGGTCCAGTTTCTCAAAGAGTATCCTCCTATGACTCTCTTTATTTATGAATCCCATGGTTTTAATAGTTTCCTCAGGACCTGATTCTTTAGCTTAGGGCAATAGTTCTCATATTAGAAATAATGACTAATTATAGCAATTATTTCTGAGAGAAATGGATGGATGTCGGTCTAAACAATTTGCCCGAGTAATGAGGGTACCGATAGCTTTGAAGTGACCTACCCACCTTCATTTGACGTTCCTGGCCTGGAAGGAGGAAAAGTCTTGACTGAACAATACTGAAGCTTGGTCTCTAAAATAAAAGGGGACTATCATAGTCTTGGTGTCATTTATGGCTCTGAAATATGTCAAATATTACTGAAGAACTATATTTATATACTAGATATAACATATGACTATACAATGATCAGCCAAGTATGATCCTAGTGTCCCCCAGATGATCTATCCATATACAGAGCCAATGACTAGTGCCAGAAAAGACAACAGCCACTCCCCCAACCCCAACCCACCAATTACAATGCAAAGGCTGAGAAGGAAGGTGTGTCATTAGGTGAAAGCACAGCTCACACCTCAGGTAAAATAAAGTGTCTATTCTGACCTAAAAATTAATAACCATGATTCAGGACATGGACTTTGATTATCCTAAATGACAAGGTCAAAGGTAGAAGTAGTTTCATGAAGTTTTTATAGTCACAGAGCAAAAAAAAAAAAAGTTATCAGTTAAGGCATTTATCAAATCCATTGATGGGGCAGCAGGTAAGCTGCTTATAACAGAGTGAGGGAATCTCTGAAGTAGGCTTTAGATATCTGACGTCATTCTTAGCATGTGACCTGATAGAAACTGGTATTCTTCTCAGTTTACACATGCTAAGTTTCACTTGGTGATCAGAAAGATGTTGCAGAAGCAATGAGCTGTTAAGTAGTCTGAAGAAAGCCTGAGATAATTTTAGTTATGGATCTTTTCAACTTCACAGTTTGGAAATTTTAATCAGTCAATTGACTTTACAAATCTTTAAGATAGATTTTCTGGTGGTTAGGTTTTGTTTGTTGGTTTACTGGGACAGTCACTTGCATATCCAAGGGAAAACATAGATACAGCCACCAGAAAGCTGTATTGGAGGTTAGACAGGAACCAGTCTCCAGCTCTTCAGGTCTACAGAAAATAAATCCAGAATATTTATAACCTAGAAATTGAGTTTGCTGAACAAAATATTGCAGCAGCCTTTTTCTTTTGTATCACCAATCAGCTCCCAGATCATAATGTAGAGACTTATTATCCGCTTTGAATACACTGCTTTAGCTTAGCTCTTATTTTAATCCTGTTTTTGTAAATTGAGTTTGT
This sequence comes from Microtus ochrogaster, assembly GCF_000317375.1. Classification (NCBI taxonomy): domain Eukaryota; kingdom Metazoa; phylum Chordata; class Mammalia; order Rodentia; family Cricetidae; genus Microtus; species Microtus ochrogaster. The sequence goes on along the minus strand of NC_022012.1, from coordinate 5,817,818 downwards.
ATTTTTGCTTCCATGACCCAAATAATTTATGTATCACCACAAGGCTGTGACCTGGCAGTAAGATTCTGGCAGCTACATGATGCCTCTATGACTCCTCCTTCTTTCTCCCTGCATTCAGTTTAGTACCCCCCTGCTCTATTCTGCCCTGCCATAAGCCAAAGTGGTTTATTTATTAAGAAACAGTAATAAAACATATTCATAGCAGAATATGAAGTGGAAACCCATATCATCTCCCCTTTTCTGTCTAAATAAAGGAAGTTTTAACTTTATCATAGTTATAAATTACATATACAAAACAGGTATCAAGAAAGAATTTAGTCTATTTGCATTAGGCAAAAATTAAAGAAAATATTGTATAATCTACTTATCTTTGTGACTCTAAAATTTCATATCTAATTTAATTTTATTATATATAAGCAAAATTACAACATAACTATTTGCCTTTAACTTCATCAAAGACTCCAGAAGGATATAATATTACCTAAGTAAATAGGAACCTCATTGTAAGCAACTTCCAAAACCCTAGAGATGAATAAATCTCACTGCCTAGACAGTCATCCAAAGTTCTTCTGCAATATTGGGGCATCCATTTTCAGTCTACAGACCCATGGAATCTCGCAGACTTTTCCATGAAGCAGGAAAATTGAAAGAATGTTTTGCCTCTTTGGCAATTTATCAGTCAATTTTTTTCCGTGTCCTGCAGAATATCTTGCTGTTGAAGGAGCTGTGGGCTGCGTTCCTGCCACCCAGCTCCCGGCTGCCTAGCTTGCTTATGCCACAAAATAACAACACACAAACTGTATTTATATAAGCACTGCTTAATGTGTGTAGCACCACGAGGTGGTAACTTACCAGGGAGATTCTAGCCTATGTCCATCTTGGGTCGGAGCTTCATCGCATCTGCCTTAGAGAGCAGAGCTATGGTGTCTGTCTGAGGTGTCTTACCTCACTTCCTCTTCCTCCCAGTATTCTGTTCTGTTTACTCCACCCACCTATGTTCTAACCTATCAGGGCCAAGCAGTTTCTTTATTAATTAACCAATGAACTTCCTCCATCATCTTGCAGACTCTTTCATGAAGCATGAACCTTGAAGGACTGTCTCACCTTCTTTAGGCAAGTTCAGTAGTCCTTTTTCTGTGGTTTCTGCATGTCCAGTTCATACAGCATATTATCAAGCAGACCCAGCAAGAGCAGTTTCTTGCCCAAATAGTTTTGAAGGCAAATTCCATAATGAGTTTTTTGAATGCTCATCAACCTCTCTGAAGTAATTGGTGCTTCCAGAAGCAGACATGTCTCACTGTCAAGAAAAGTCTAAATTCTTAAAACATTTTAAATGTCATATTCTGTAGGTCTTTGAAAGAGTTGACGAATACCTATCCATCTGAAATATATTTTTGTATATGTAGAAAACCTAACTAACATGAGCACACTTTGACTACTATAGATGATTATCTATTAATTCTAATTTTAAATTATACCTTACATTTTTGAATACTTTAAACAAGAGCATATATATATATATATATATATATATATATATATATATAGCAAAATTGACCTTAAATTTGTATGAATAAACCAAGTATTCATCTCTATATCATAGTTCTCTATTTTTTTAGAAATTGACTGTTACCATTATTATAACCAATTCTTAAAAAAATAAAAATAAACATTTATAAACAATTGTGTTGAAAATTTGGGCATAGTTTTCTCCAAACTTCTCCCTGCTGTTTGTTGGACAAATTATATTTTGGTTTCACAGAGGTCTTATGGGGGGAGGGAGTCCTGCTCCATCAAACCATGTTAGCCTGGAAGGAATCTACAGGTTCTGATAGTCTGTGGAAACAAAAGCAGAACCACTTTTCCAAAGAAACATATCTGTAGACTCAAATTTTGAAGTCCAGATACCTTTAAAATATATATGTTGGTTTAGTTTAGCAACCCATACAATCAAATGTCTCTCTGTAGTTAGCTCATTCACTGTCAAAAAAGTCAAAGAAAACACAATAATATACATAATTTAGACTCTCTGTGTATATTTCATCTTTACATGACTTTTTTATATTATGCTATTACTTTTAATGTTTATTTTGTTATCTTTATTCCTTTTATTTATGACTGTCTGTATTCTTTCTTCTTTGTCTCATAATCCCATGTGCATGTATTCAACACTGTGACACATGCAGAACTCTTTTTCATCTTAATCTGTCTTATTGTGTATCTGTATTAATTTTCTAACGAGGAGAGTTATTTTTATTGCTAAGCAGATGTGACTAGGAGCAATACTATAACCTTGCCTGTTAACTCTTCCCCATTGTAGAAAGAGCTGTGGGCCGCTTCCCACCACCCGGCTCCAGGCTACCAGCTAGCCTACCCAAGACAATTACACGGAAACTGTATTCTTTAAAACACTGCTTGGTCCATTAGCTCTAGCCTCTTACTGGCTAATTCTCACATCTTGATTAATCCATTTCTAATAATCTGTGTAGCACCACAAGGTGGTGGCTTACCTGGAAGGATCTTAACCTGTGTCTATCTTGGAGAGGAGAGCTATAGCGTCTGTCTCACTGCCTTCTTCCTCCCAGCATTTTGTTCTGTTTACCCCACCTACCTATGTTCTGACCTATCAGGCCAAGCAGTTTCCTTATTAATTAACCAATGAAACAACAGATAGACAGATGAACCTCCTCCATCACCCCATCAACATGGTGGAAGTTTGTTCACTGCCTCTGCAAGCCATGTTCTCTGCCCCAGCTCTGGGGATGCAGCCAGTCTATGCAGACATTAAACAAAGTACAACACGCTGCTTACAAATCCCACTTAAGTGTTCTGTAGAAGAACCTCCCAAGAGAGCCAGAGCCATCCATGCTGCCAGTATAAACCAGGAAGCCATTTTTTAAAGGAGCCATGCTTCTGCTTGTGGCCAACAGAATTTATCTGAAAAAATACAGCTACCAAAAAGTTGCTCTTGACTCCTGTTTTTGTGGGTCTAAAAGTCTTCTTTTTTAAAGCTTTTTCACCTTTTATGTGGACTCATACCCCAGACAGTGGGTGCCATTTATAAACAGAGTCTGCTCTTACATTTCCTAGCCTCTCAGACCCAAATAATCTATGCATCACCAGGAGACTGTGACCTATGAGTAAGGTTCTGGCATCTTTCTCTTTTGGAAGCTGATTCTGCCTTATTTCTTCTTGTACTCAGTTTAGCTTTTGCCTGCTTAGCTCTATTCTGCCCTACCACAGGCCAAAGGAGCCTCTTTATTAACTAATGGTAATAAAACATATTCATAACACACAGTGGGGAATCCCACATCATGTTTATCTGTGTTTTGCTTTTTACCTTTCTTTCTTTCTTTCTTTCTTTCTTTCTTTCTTTCTTTCTTTCTTTCTTTCTTTCTTTCTTTCTTTCTGTCCTACTTTCACTGCTTCTCATGTCTGGTTGGCTGGCTGATACCTGGCTCCTGGTCCCTAGCATTTTCATCTCTTTCTCATTCCTCCTCTTTCTTCTCTCTCATTCTTAGATTTCTTCTCCTAAGTTTTCTTTCTGCACAAAGTTCCATCTATCCTTCTACTACTGACCTTTCTGCTTTTTATTAGACCATTTAGGTGCCTTAGGCAGGCAAGGTGAAACAAATGCAACACATTTTTACATAATTAAATAAATGCATCACAAACAAATGCAAGGCATCTTTGCATTGTTAACAAAGGCAGTAGAAACAAATATAACACATTTTCACATAGCTAAAGTAATATTGTGCAGCGTAATCAAATATAATGCATCTTTACATAGTTAAAGTAATATTACATAACAAAATACAGTTAACCCAAGTTCCTGGGGTGGCATAGACAGATGAAAAAGAAAGAATCAAAAGAGAAAAATGCAATGAAGTCTCTCATTGCTACAGATGGATGGCAACCTCTCTGCCACACCTTAGGCAGTCTCCAATTTACAAAGTGATTGGCAGTCACAATAGCTCATTATTCTCTTGCCTCTATTTTATGACTAAAGATAAGTACCTGCATGTGCTTTTAAACTTCATTTGCTCTATTCCTCTGAACTCGAAAACCTTTCTTGCATGATATTATGAATAATCAGTGGCATAATATTAATTTATAGCTTAGGGGAGTCTAAAAATAGCATGCTAGTTGTCTCCATATTCTTTAAAGTTTTCTTGTTTTGAGGGGAGTTTGAACTTCCAACAAAAGTCAAGAATACACTTTCTATTCCCATACAAATCATGGAATACAAGTATAGAATGACTGTAAATCACTTTGTTCTAGTAAGGATATTTCTTGAAATTAAAAAAGAACATGTATGCATGTGTGTATGTTTGTGTGAGCATGCATGTGTGTGTGTCAACATGGCCATCCATATGTGGAGGTCAGAGGTCAACTTTAGACAGCTTCTGCAAATAACTCTCCACTTTATGTTTTTGTTTTAATTTTTTATTTTTGTGTGAGTGAGTGCACGTATGTACTATAACATGTTCTGTAGAGGTCAGTGCACACACATACTACAGCATGTTCTGTGGAGGTAAATGCACATGCATACTATAGCATGTTTTGTGGGGGGTCACTGCACGTACATAATATAGCTTATTCAGTGGAGGTCAGTACGCATAATATAGCATGTTCTTTAGAGGTTAGTGTACACACATGCTATAACATTTTGTGTGGAGGTCAGTGCACACGCACATACTATAGCATGCTCCTTGGAAGTCCGAGAACAACTTTGAGTGGTCAGTTCCATCCTCAACCATGTACAGACCGTGGATCAACCTCAGTTGGCCAGAGTTGGCAACAAGCATCTTTTACCTCTGAACCATCTCACTGGACCTTCACCTTATGTTTTGAAACACTGAATCTAGAGATAAGTGGCCCAGCTAGACTAGTTGTTCAGGAAGCTTTAGGTTTCCCCTATTTCTGCTTCCATCTTTGAACTACAGATACACACAGAATTCACTGGACTCAGTTTAATTTCTTTTATATGTGAGCATGTAAACAGTGAGGGTTTCGTCACATTCCCATCATTCTGAGGCATCACTAGAGACATGCAGTTCCTTGACCATTCTCCCATTGGTTATATGTCGATGATGACAGCATGGCCCATCCTGGGGAAAGGATTCTCAGCCCTCAGAAAGCTTTTCATTGGGGCAATGCTATAAAACACTAGATTTCGTTAAGTTTCATCTTGAGAGAGACACTGTGTCTGATGGTAAGCTGAGTTTAAATGAAGCATGGATTTTCAGCCTGGTGTCTGGTGCCTTCACCACTGCTGTAAATAACCCATTCCTAGATGGCAGCTTCACTTTGAACAATATGGGCAAAATTCTTCAAGTGGTAAAGATAGGAACATACTTCCTTTGAAGTAATAATAATTATGAAAATATTCTGGATCTCTATGTTTCACTGATCCATGATTGTCACAGTGAAAACATATGTACTTAAGTTAATTCTATCTCTAAAGAAGAGGTCCAGGATCTATTGAGATTTTTGTATCTTAGGGTCAAATCATTTTTATTATGCTGCTCTATCTTTCTTAGAGAAACACCATTTAATTATACAAAACAGTGATCAATGGTCCACTTTACTATATATTTGTCTCTTATTAAATTTTGCTTTAATTACATTTTTAATACATATTTATTTGCAGGGGCATGCAATTGTGCTATGATATTCTTGTGGGATATGGAACATTCTGTATGGTTTTATTCTCATTTTCTGTCATGTGGGTTCTGGGGACTGAATTGTTGGTGTCAAGCACCCACTTTTGCCAGCTCAAGTTTCTACTTATTAGATAAATAGGTGTAAACATTCTCAGAGGGGAGGCTGTCCTAAAAACATTGACAGAACAGTCTTCTGTGTAGTAATGATAGGCTTTAGTTCTATTTGAGAGATGAATATCACTTCATTACATCCGATAGCATACGTGCTCTGATGGACTGAGTAGGTATAGGTTTTACAAAGAAGGAATAAAATAAATAAAGAATAAAACATCAGACTGATCAAGTCAACGTCGCTTTTGTAGGAATTTGTAGGTCGATGATAGAAATGATAGCTGATTGACTAAAATCAAAATACTCCAAAACACTTTTTAAGGAAAAATGCAAAGGTAGCTCTTGACCAGTACCATTGCTTTGTTTGAGAAAGTGGGCTCTGCGATTTTCCAGAAGCTTTGATAGTAATTTCCATTGAGCTAGTCATGTAGCAGGAATGACTATTTCAGATTTTAAATTTGTTCTATTAGACGGCAATATGGATGTTTAATCCAGAAGAGTGGCTTCATGTAATTCTTACTTGATAATATTCACAACATTTTAATGTGATATTTTGACATTTAAATACATTGTAGAATAATAAAATCAAGAATAACTGCCCCTTCATATATATGTGTGTTATGAAATTGTTTGAAATCTACTCAATGTATTTAGCAATTTTTGAAATACTATTCATTTTTCCATTTTATTTTTTAAAGGTTTATTTTATTATTTTTAAAACACCTATGTGTAAGTGTATACCATATGTGTGTAAAGCCTATTGAGGTCAGAATAGGGGCTTGGATCCCTAAAATGGAGATATGGGTGGTTGTGATATGCCTGTGTGGGTGCTGGGAACTGAACCTCAAGTCTCTGGAAGAGTAGCAAGTACTCTGAACTACCTTCCTAACCTTATATTTTTTAAGGGCACTATAAAACATTAGTTTATTTGTTAATAATAAAAATGTCAATTTACAATAAAAATGTTTCTTATTTGACAATTATAACAAAACTACCCTCTTCTTTATGAAAACCAGAAGACTATGCTTGTGTCATAAAATAATAATATTTTATGAATATTGAAAATGAGTTTCTTTTCATGTGGCTTCTTTTTGTGGATAAAATACTTTATAGATGTTCTCTTTGTTGTTTTTCAAGAATTAAATGCATTATTAGCCATGGTCTTTGTTAGGGATTCTATTTCTATGTTAAAACACCATGACCTAAAGTAACTTGGGAAGGAAAAGATTTATTTAGTCTTACAACTTTGATGCCATGCTCCATCACTGTGGGAAGTCTAGGTAAGAACTCATGTTAGGAACAAAAACTGAGGCCATAGAGGAGTACAGCTGTTTTTCTCATCTTCACTTGCTCACCCTGCTTTCTCATGAGCTCAGAATTAACTGTCCAGAGGTGTCACAACTCAGACCTCCCATATCAGTCATCTGTCATTAATCAAGAAAATTTCCCATAGGCTTGTCTATAAGCCAAATTATTAAGATATTTTCTCAATTGAGGATTCCCCTCCTCAGATGATACTAACCTTTGTCAACTATATAAAAAAGCAAAAGGAAAAAGAGAGAAAAGAAAAGGAAACCAAACAAGTCAGTCACCATGGTATCTATCTTTAAAAATAAAACCTGTTCTTTAGATAAAAGTATGGTATCCTTTTCCCAACACCCTATCCCTTCCTCTTACCATCCCACTTCTAATATTAGCTCATATCAAAACACCTCATTATAAGTGACTTAATTAATGACTTTGTGTTGAGAAGAAATGAGGTTAATGTATTGTTAGTGGAAAAGTCTTTTTCTGGAAGTCTGAACAATCAAGGATCAGCCACCTATCCAGATACACTAGTCAAAGAGAAGAGTAATAGTCAAAGGAATTGAAAAAAAGGTTAATATGGTCAATTGAAAGAAGAAATAAGGGAATTCATTTTGCTCATTGCTGTCTTCAAGAGATGAACCTTCAATTCTTACAAAAATGGGGAAAAAAGAAACTAGGTATGTATACACATGACTGAACATGTGATTTTGGCATGGGACATAACTGACTCATTTCTGTTTCTTAGAGTGATTTTTATGAAGTTGTTTTTGCTGTCATCATTTAATGGGACCTATCATAGTGCAACCTCAATGTAATCAGCAATTCTTTATCTCTGGGGAATACATTAGTTACTTTTGCTATTGCTATGACAAAATACTGGACAATAACAATTCAAAGAAAGAAAGGTTTGTTTGAAAACCTACTTTCAGATGACAGTCTTTCATGGTGGTGAGTCATGTGACAGTATCATAGTGGGGAGTCATGTGACAGTCTATCATAGTGAGGAGTTATGTGACTATCATAGTGGAGAGTCATGTGAGAGTCTGTCATGGTGGGGAGTCATGTGACAGTCTGTCATGGTGTGGAGTCATGTGACAGTCTATCTTGGTGGGGAGTCACATGGCAGGCGCTTGAGGAGGAAATTGGTGACACTACATATATAGTTGGGAAATGGAGAGAGATGAACTCGTGCTGTTTTGTTCAGCTGCTTTTCTGCTTTTACATAGTTTGGGACCCCAGCACACAGGATGATATGGCCTATATTAGGGGTGAATCTTCCCATTTCAATTAATTAGTTCCAGAATATTCCTCATAGACATGCCCAAAAGTTTGTCTCCATGTAATTCTACATTCTATCAGGTTGATTTTAACTATTACAGAGGTAAAACATCTTTCATGTTTGGGAATAGTGTATGTCTCTTGTCAATAGATACTTACCAATCAGCAGTGCTATTCTGAGAACCCAAGAAAATGACAGAAAGACTTGGAAAAAAATTAAGTTAAAGAAATAAACATGAACTCCAAAAGATAAAAATATAAAATTGAGTTAAAAGTGTCAGTGATGGTTCTTCTCATTCAGTAAATGCATTGTAAAATTTTTATTTATATAATATTTTTTTCTTTTTGAAAGCAAAATATAATTTCCATCTTTCCTTTACTTATTCTCCCCTACACACACACACACACACACACACACACACACACACACACACACACTTTGTTTTCTCTCTCTCAAACCCATGAACTTTCTCTAATTGTTGTTTTACACATACACATACATTCACTCACATATACATATATATATGCATAATCTTAAATATGTAAACACAGTTTGCTCACTCCACATATACCTATGTTTTTCCATCAAAATGGCTGTCTAATTGAGACCTGAAAAACTACGATCCAATGGATGTGTTAACATACAAGAGAGAAAGCTCAAGGGGCCTCAAGTGCAGACAAAGAACTTTGGAAGACTGGTGAATGCTGAGAGCAGAAGACAAGGTCTTCCCAAGAGAACAGTGCAGCTGATTATGAAACCCCAAGTGTTAGACCCCAGATCATATGCCTAATCATTACCTCTTACTCACAAACCAGTAATTAGATGAAGAATCTTAGCAAGGGAGGAAATCATGTTGAGTGACTTAGTGAAATCTTGAGGCATGAGTAGATGACATTGGGAATGAATATAGGACATGATATCAGCAGAGAGAGGTAGTTTTAGAAGAATGGTCAGGAGGTAATTTTTGGAACAACTATGTCATAATAGAAAATTCTATCTCTGCCTTCAGATGGCTCGGAGAGCATCTTATTCTTTTTATTGTTCTTGTTCCAAGTATTGCACAAACCCATCTAAATTACATTAGACAATGAAGAGGATATATTGGCTTCTATAATTGGGAAGTAAAAAGCTAAAAGGAAGTTTAGTTCTAGGATGCTGTCATAGTCTCCTTTCGCAGTCTCTGAGGTGTGCTCTATGAGATTAGCTTCATTCTTACACAGCCATCCTCATGATGTCCAAATGGCTACTCAAATCCAAAGCACCATGTTCACACATTGGCAAGAACATCTCTGACACAGCTATTGTAGAAAACTTAGAGATGCCATCCGGCTGTCTCTAAACAAAATACTGAAGGCATATATGAATAGTGTGTGCTGATGATCTTGGCTACTTTTCCTGGCACAATTTCAAACCTGACAGTGTGGTAGTGTCACCTTCATTAGACTTTGTGAAGCAGGGCCTATCCCTAAATCCTGAGTAATATCTGTTTCCTCTCAAGGATTTAGGTAGTATTGGAGGAGGAAGATAATACAACATTATCTTGGGGTTTTCTATGATGTGATGAACACACTGGTGCAGAAATCAGCATATCTTCCCCATTCTGAGTAGAATTGTCTGTTGTACAACCATTTAAACAAAAGCATCAAAATATATAGTCATAGAGATTTTTGAGTTCATGGTCTTACAGCTTTCCAGAGACTAATTCATTTATTTACTCTTTTGTAGTCATTGTTTTAAAGCTTTAGTCATATAATTGAACAAGTCATATGTTCCTTCCAGTCTTTCCCTGCTCCTTGGAGTCCATGTTCTCTATTCTCTGAACTTTGTAGAGCTCCAGGAAGAGTTTGTAGTGCATGCTCACAGAGGTTTGTTTCTACTTACAGCTGTTTACTCTGGGAAATGCATAATGCATGAGAAATTGTTATAACTGAGACTATGGTTGTCACATAAAACACAGTCCTCCCCCAGATTTCATTATTCCGGTTAGATTATCGCTTTACTGTGGTATCTAAGTGCAGGCACAGGTGAGGTCTTATAAGAATACAATTGTATTTATTTTTAATTTTTGATTCTTTAGGGCAGTGAGTGTGTGTGTGTGTGTGTGTGAGTATGTGTGTGTATATGTGTATGTGTGTGTATGTGTGTGTGAGTGTGTGTGTATGTGTGTGTATGTGTGTGTATGTGTGTGTGAGTGTGTGTGTATGTGTGTGTATGTGTGTGTATGTGTGTGTGAGTGTGTGAGTGTGTGTGTATGTGTGTGTATGTGTGTGTGAGTGTGTATGTGTGTGTGTGAGTGTGTAGGTCCATGTTTATGTGTAGAGAATAGAGAATAACTTGCAGGAGCTGGTTCTCTTCTTTGACTGTGTGTTCCAGAGCGTGCACACAGGTCAGCAGGATTGTGTGACAAATGGTTTAGTTCCTGGGCTAGATCACTGGACCATAATTTTATTTTTAAAAGTGTTATTATATTATCAAATCATCTCTCCATAAATAAACTAAATTTTCTAGATCCTGTATCCTAATTAGACACTTCTCGCACAAGCTCAAATAACCTTTAAACCACTTTTCACGAGTAGCAATATGTAATTCCCTATAAAAATCTAACACTCACTGGTAAGAATTTCTTGTATTTCCACTTTTTCAATATGGTCAATATTGAAATAATTTTCCTTCAAAGGACCTATCTTTCCCTGTCTACGTGCCTGCTCCTCTTCCTTCTAGAGCTTCTACTTCCCTGTTGCTGCCTTCTCTAGCTGCCAAGCACAGTCTCTGCTATCTCATGATTCCCTGTGTGGTGCGGTATCTTAAGTACTTGAGCAGTCAGTTCTTTTTTAGTTTTGGCTTTCCAATATTACCTTTTCCTGGAAGCATGTATTGGTCTCAGCCTTGGATGCACAATGGAATCACCGAATGGCTTTGAATTATTTCACTGCTGAAGAAGTACTACCCAAGACAAATCCAATTAGACTGTGTTGGGGAGGCCAAGAAGTCTGTATAGTTTTGGAAATTCCCAGGTGATTTTTCAGACCGAGGCCAGCTGGCCTTAGTGGGTTCCCGATAGAACATCCCCATTGTTTCAGTGTGTGGGTGCACCCTTCGCGGTCCTGAGTTCCTTGCTCGTGCTCTCTCTCCTTCTGCTCCTGATTTGGACCTTGAGATTTCAGTCCGGTGCTCCAATGTGGGTCTCTGTCTCTGTCTCCTTTCATCACCTGATGAAGGTTAGTATTCAGGAGGATGCCTATATGTTTCTAGGCAGTTTGGATGCTCACCTTTCTAGACTTGGATGGAGGTGGGGGTTCCTTGGACTTCCCACAGGGCAGGGAACCCTGATTGCTCTTTGGGCTGACAAGGGACTGGACTTGATTGGGGGAGGGGGAGGGAAATGGGAGGCGGTGGCCGGGAAGAGACAGAAATCTTTAATAAATAAATAAATTTAAAAAAAAAAGAAAATTCCCAGGTGATTCCAGGGCACAGCCAGATGGAGAATTCTTTATTTAGTCTTATACCTTCTCATTCTCATTGATTCTCATAAGTATAAATATAAATAAGTATAAAGAACGCCAGAGAGACAGATTCCCTTTCTGTCTCTCAGACTAGCATTGGGTTTCTGCAGTCCATGTATTTCTGGATGGCAGCAATACATAGTTGTTAACCACGAGGACAGACATGACATCAATGGCTGTCTCTCAAGTATAACTCAAATCCCTAGAAAAATAAGAAATCAAGAAATATGAGCTGATTTATCCTAATCACTAGGAGAGTGCCATTGAAGTCAGACTGCTGGAAATTCTGAGAGCAAGATGAGTGACAGGGGCAAAGCTAAGGGATAAACCCTAGCCTGGCATGTATGCAGCACCAGGTTCCATCTCCAGTCCCAAAGCCTGGAGACGTGGAAGCTACTGCCTCGTGGTAAGGAAGTGACTAAATTTCTGAATCACTAATACAGTGCAAACGTAAGTACTATTGTAAAAAGTAGGATTTCCCCCACACTTTGATCTAAATCTTATGTTAGAATGGCAAATGAACTTACAGACTTGGCACGTCTTAATTCTTTTCTGGGAAATCTACAGTTTTGCTTAATTCCTTTACGTAAAGCATCTGCTCCTAAATCTTTTTCTCTGCTATGTGCGTACATGCATCTACACACACACACTCACGCATACACACACTCACATACATACACCCACATACACACACACTCACACATGCACACATCCCACAATCTCTAGAGAAGTACTCTGGACGTAATTTAATATGGATTCCATGCCAGATTTCCAAACACTCAAATAAAATGAAACATTTTATCCTTATTTAGTTTAGGATTGACTCTCCTGCTCTTTCTTTGCTGCCATTGTTTGAATCCCTCTTCAATGAGAGCAGCAGTACAAATCAGCAATTTTGTTTGTTTGTTTGTTTGTTTTTTGTTTTTTTTACCTCTGCTGGGGCTCAAGCTATACAAAACAGAAAAAAAAAAATAGTCCATCGTAACTTGACCTAGATGACTGAGCACTATATCTGGACTCTACCAGGTAATGTTTGACCAAGTGAAGCAGATGTCTGAGTGTTTTCATCTGTTTAACAAGGACATTGCTTTCATGTAGCTCAGTCTACACACACACACTTATTCTCAAAGTGGAAGCTGTGGAATATATTCTGTGAAGTGCCATTAGGAAAGGCAGTAGAGATTAGGAGGATTACAGTGGCTAGGGCCCTTAGAATATGAATAGCTGCCAGTCAGAACCTGGAGCCTGCCTCAAGCGGCCGGGGAGAATCTCATTAGAGGGTTAAATTACTGTGGAAAAGCAAAGTGTTGAATTTCATCCATTCATTTAGTTATTCCTTAATGATCTTGTAATTAATAAAAGCCATATTAACCAGAATGGACCCTTTCTTTCAATGAATCTGAAGGTTTGATTACTTTCGGAATCAGGTTAAAATTTAATATTTAGCTAGTTATTATTCTAATACTTAAGTACAAAACTGTCCATCTTGAATGTCAGATTCTACAGTGAGCTTGACTGTTGAGTTTTACACATACACTTCACAATGTCTGACATACAGGGTAGGAAATATTGCTGAATCATTTAACATATGAACAAAACACAACCTCATTTGAAATTGGAAAAAGGAAATAAAAAATGACTTCCCAAAGGAAAAATACTTATTTATAAGAAAATTTTCTTTTAGAGTGGATAATTTTTTTTTTCTTAAACTGTGTTGGTAATTTGTTAATACCCTTTACAGGTTATAGTTGTTTGACTCATGAGAGTGAATCTTCATTTCAGATGACCACCATATTGTAACCGTCAAGCCCGGAAGTTTTTGCCTTTTCCCTACAAACTAAAAAAATATTAGTATCTAAAAAATGGGTTTACATTGTTTTAAATTCATTATATTAAAAATTCTTCCTGTATTTTTAAGTAGACAGCCTGCAAGGATTCCTAATTATCATTTTAGAATTCTAAGATATTCCTGAAATAAATTATTACCAAATAATTTTATTGTGATGAAGTATTCATAATATACTAAAAGGATAGCTTGATACTATCACAAGCATATAATTATGCAGTGATATTCTTAAGCTGATAATAAAATTATTATAAAATTATCATAGATATGAATGGTTCATTTGAAGAATGGAAATGGGAAAAAAATCTTTGATGTTTTGCTCTACGGTGATCATTTTTTGGGAGGGTTGTTTTGTGTGTGTGTGTGTGTGTGTGTGTGTGTGTGTGTGTCAGGGTTTCTTTGTGCAGCTTTGGAGCCTAGAACTAGCTCTTGTAGACCAGGCTATCCTCGAACTAACAAAGATCTGCCTGCCTCTGCCTCCCAAGGGCTGGATATGGTGATCATTTTTAAGCTACAATTGAAATTATAGAATTGTGATATAATATCATGTTTTATTTGTAGATGTTAAAGGAAAATGTATGTTCAAGTTTCAGTGGTTTACAATAGATTTATACTAAACAAAGAATCTGAGCCAGGCATTGGTGGCACACACCTTTAATTCCAGTACTCTGGAGGCAGAAGCAGGCAGATCTCTGTGAATTCAAAGGCAGTCTGATATGCAGAGTAAGTTCAAAGACAGCCACAGATACACAGAGAATCCTTGTCTTGAAAAAATAAAACAAACAAATAAATGAACCTGTATTTAATTTTGAAAAAGTCATTTCATTAAATCTCCTTAATTTAAAATGAATCCTTTAGTGATCTAATCAGAGTAAATAAAATTTTCTATATTAATAACTCCATGTATAAATTCTTAAAAGTTTTCTGTATTTCAAAACGTACTTAATTTCTTATGCAAAATAAAGATGACATGCATTATTATAAAAACCCATTGACAGCAAGAAGAATATTGTTTAAAAAAATCCAGCTTTCAAATTTGCCTCTTATTCTATTAATCACGGTTTGCAAACAGCTTTAGGTATCCAGTTAATACTTGCATGGTGCAGAAATTAATGTATGGGAATGAAAACACTGAATTTGTCTGTGTGATGACACTCAGTATTTAAAAGTCTCTGATCATCAAATACAGGTCCACATACAGTACATAAACCCACACACACCTTCAGAAATGTGCGATTGTATACAATACATTCCTTTGTACTATTTTTGGTGTTTCTTTGTTGGTTTTATTTTTGGGGGTTTTTTTGTTTTGCTTTTTTTTTTTCTAGACAGAGTTTTTCCTGATTCATAGGACAATGTAGAATTGACATAACAGAAAGAAATTTACTAACATTTACAATACAGAGAGATTAAGCTGAGATATCAGAGAGATCAGGTGCCTGGTGTGTACTTGGATTGGTATGTTTTGTAAAACTCTGTTTAGGAGTAAGGACTAGTGTCAGGCACCTCCTCCGAAATGACTTTATTCTGATCTCCCAGAAATACTGCTTTAATAAACAGGCCCCTGGTGTTGTCCTGGGATCCCCTCTTTTTTGGTAGGGTAGAGTCTGAACGTTTATACAAATCTTTATGTTTATGAACATGGCGACTCCTGCTACAATTTCTTCTACATGGAAACGATAGTTCAAAAATTATAACTGGGGGTTTTGGCAGTTTAAAGCACATCTTTCTATTTCAGGGGACAAAAGTTCACTTCTCAGTACCCTAATAACCATGCTTTTCAGCTCTAGAGCGTCTGAGGCCCCTTCTGATGGTGGCAGATATAGTACGTATGTGTACACCCATCTACCCCATACAGACACATATGCATGATAAAATAAATCTTCAAAAAGGAAATATTATGAAAATAAGTGAAACATTGTGCTTAAAATGTTCTTAAAGGTGAAATACTCAAATATGAAAGTGGATATAGTATATGCTTTGTAATAAAACAACAAGGTTCTAGTCTTCAGTTTGTGCCCATTGTGTGGACCTAGGCAATGTAAATACTTCACGGCATCTCATGGCAAACAAATATAATATGACATCTACAGGGATATGAGATGCAACAAATAAAATAATGATCCCAGGTTATAACTGCATCCAAAAAATGAAAACTACTGCAGTGTATACTTAAACAGATCAAATTTTCCAGAAGTAATTTTTGCTATTATATTGACATTACTAACACAAGATGAAGATCTAAAAACAAGCATGCAGAACAGTTTCATAGGCCTCTTTCTTTCGACACTGACAAACATGACCCTCCCTTCAGGTGACGTTAATGAGACTGGAAGCCTGGAACATTGCCTGATACTGACTCTAGCCTTCTGGATCGAATATTCCCCATCTTGACAGGCAAGGCCAATCTTCACCTACCCTATCAGTCGTTGCTGAATTTCATTACCATCTGCATTGTCAGATGATTATTCTAACTTAAATGAATGGCTTTAGATGGGATTGTCTTGGAAGCACCTAATAAAACATTCTCTGAGGACCTTCTCAAATAATGACAGCATGTTTTCTCATAAAAATGTATAATTTCAAAGGCCATCTGAAACTAATCTTTTCTAAAAACAAATGGCCCTACCATGAATATGAGCAGCTGTATTCAATTTTCCACCTATCTATCACATCTCACGTTTCTAAAATATAAATAGTATTCAAAGAACATAGGCTTATATTTTAAGTCAACTTACCAGCCAATATTGGAAACAAAACATCAGGATCTTTCTAATTATTACAAAGGTGTTGTTACATAATTATAGTCAATTCATTATTAAACAAAATATTCTTGAATGTCAACTTTGATTAGTGTACGGAAATAAGAATAAAATAATGAATAAGACTATTGGAGGAGATATATACAAACAAAATACAGCATCCAATTTTGGTTTAAAATTTTTCTGTAGTTTCTGGGCAGTGGGACATGCCTTTAATCCCAAAATTTGGAAGGCAGAGGCATGTGGATCTCTGTGAGTTTGAGGCCAGCTTGGTCTACAGCTTGGTTCCAAAACAACCAGGGATGTTTCACAGAGAAACCCTGTCTCAAACAACAACAACAGAAACAAAATAAATCAAAATTTCTGCAGTCATACAGAAATAAAACATCATAAAACCTCTTCCTCAGATAAATCCAGATGTGAGTTTTGAAATCCCAAGGCTTCCACATTGAAAGCAGAAACCAGATCAACCCTACAACCATTAACACCAAACCAATACCTACAGACTGGGATTCTAGTACCCTCTTAATCACTAGCGCATTATTGCCTAATCACCTTTACATAAACTTCTGTGGGCTTAGGATGTGAGAACTCTGCTCAGTAAGCAGTAGGGTGTGGAAACTGACGCAAGGTTTTGAATTGCATTACTGCATCAGTGAGCACCATTAAGACTTAGAAATAAAAGGCCCCTACTCAAGCAAGAGACACATACAGAGCTTCTAAACCTGTGGTGGAAAAGGGTTCATGCAAGAGCATGTAAGGAGAGGTTTGAGCTCTGGATTGCATGACTGGCAGTCTTCAGTTAACCCTGAAAGTGTGCAATTCCCCATGTAGGTCAGACGGTTTGTCACCCTACTCATGTCTCAATCTCAGGTATCGTAGACACCCAGTGTTCACACAAAAAGCACTATATTAGTCTAGCATAAAGCAAGCATGAGTCTGATAGGATAGGATCTTTTGTGATTGACATCACTGTGAAAATGGACCTCAGTGTATACCTTGTGACTGTGAGGCTCAGGTGAGATCATTGTCAATACTGGCAGTCCCCTAGACTAATTACCATTAACATTACTGCATCCTAGGGCAGCACAGTAAAAACAGAACCTGGTTCACCAAAGTTATAGTGACATAGTCAGATAACTATTGATGAGCTAGTGAAATGGGATCTTAATGGCCTCATCCCCAAGTCTTACTAAAAAGAGAGCTTCAGGAATGAGCAAAGACATCTACTCCACTTTATTGAACATCTTGTCCAGTAAGCATCACTGGATCTTGGTGCAGTGGTCTTGAGCCACAAGACCACCTACATGGTATATATTCAATAATAGCATGGTCTTTTGTCCTTCAATGTATCCAATCGTAGAGGGTTATACTCCTAGGAAGTGCCACAGATATGTATTGTTGGAAAAATGGGCATGGAATAGAAACCTGAGGATAGTCATGCTTGATGGATAATCCTTGATTCAAGCAAAATTGTATAATATTTAGTCAGTCCAGTGATAGTGAATTAGTGCCTTGGCCTACCTCATCCCCAAGACCAGACTGTTATAGATAAACTACTTTCCCTAGATATTCTACTGGTTAACTTTGATAGTATAGCAACAGAAAGTTTGAGAGAAAATTGAACTTGGCTTCCCCATAGTTCTACAATACTGACAAAGCTAAAGCAGAAAGTTCTTGGCAGACCTAGACATGGACACTGCCCAGTATTGATGTAGTGGAAGTGAGTATAGGTCAGATGAAATAAGTGGAACACTTAGATTTTCAGAAATGCAGATACTAGCAAAGCTACTTAAGGAACACTGGACTAAATATCAGTCATTTGTAGGCTAAAGGTTAGATAATATTACACACCAACAGGCTTCAGAAACTTTTGGATTATCATGATGTAACCCTGCAAGGGTCTGTAAATTAACTAACTCAAGGACTTGACAATAACAAAAATAAAACATTTACTCTATAAAATAATGAATGAAAATTTCCCAAGTCTGGAGAAATATTCAGGCATCTGGTATTGGAAGGTCAAATATCACTGGTGAAGGTCAACTCTACCCTGACATAGTATGAGTTCTGCTCCCATCGTACAGTATAATCAAGCTCTCAAAAGTTAAAGAGAAGAGGGATTGGCAGATACATGAGCAAAGAAGTTCCATCCCATGTAACCACGTAAAAAGCCAGATGTAGGAAATAGTGTTTGTAATTCCAGCCTTAGCAGACTACCTGACCAGCCAATTTAGCCTAATCCACAAGCTCCAGGCCAATGAGAGACCCTGTCTTAAACCAAACAAGAAAGCTCCTGAGCAAAGATGTCTGAGGTTGACCTCTGGATATCACACACATGTGCACACATTGACAGCAATACAAAATCAAAGTGAAAGAGAAAATTCTGAAGGCAGGAATAAAGAAGGAAGAGCATGTAAAGAGATATAACTGTTAGGACTTTCAACAGAAATATTCAGGCCAAGAAAGAGTTGTAGCAGATTTTCTTGTAGAACCAGCTCCCAAATCATGACGTGGAGACTTATTATTAATTATGACTGTTTGGACTTGACTTGGCTTGTTTCTTGCTAGCTTTTTTAAAAAGTTAAATTAATCCATTTCTATTAATCTATGTGTTGCCTTAAGATTTTTTTTCCTCATTGACATACTGTCTATCCCCCTTTCCTGCTTCCTTCAGGTCTGGCTGACTGGTTCTCAGCTGGCTGTTTGTTGGCTGACTGACTGGCTGGCTCACCTGTTCTTTCTATCGGCCATTCAGCCAATCAGGTTCCTTAGGTAGGCAAGGTGAAACAGCAACATGCTTTTACATAGTTAAGCAAATACAGCATAAACAAAAACGAATCACTTTTACTTAATTAAATAATTGTTCTGTCACACAAACAAATGTAACACATCTTTACATAGTCAAACAAATATTCTATTCCACAACGGAGAGTGGCGTAAGGCTTTCACAGTAGTCGTGGAAAATAAAATAATTAAAAATACTGCATCCTACAAGCCAGGGTCTCTTAGTATTCCAAAAAAATAATGGGTGAGGAGTCATATCCACTGGAACTGCTGGAAAGATATACTAGAGTTCTCCAGACTGAAAAAGACATTAATGAGTAAGCTGAAAGCAATGAGAGGTATACAATTCGCAGGCAAGAATGACTATACACAGATAACCACAATTTTCTAACTGTCGAGATGAACCTAACTACAGGAACCTTCCAGAAACTTCTCTAGAATACAGATACAACCAAAGTGAAGGATGCAATAAAATGTTGTATGAAAACAGAATTCAAAAGATAGCAGAAGAGGCTATATTTATACAGTATCAGTCTTCAGTCAAAAGTATTAGAAAAAAGAAGGGTCAGGTCACCCGATAATGATAAGCACAGCAGTTTAGAATGAAAATGAATCAATTATAACACATATGTACCAACTTGTGAAACACTCAAAGAGTCAAAGCCTCTATTAGTAAGATAAGTGTTCACACAATAGTTTTAGGGAACGTGAACAGCCCATTCCCAGAAATGGAGAGATTGTTCAGACAGAAAATCTACAAAGAAACAGTCAAGTGGAGTTGCATCCCAGGCAAACTGACTGTGAGACAGCTATAGAACATGTCATAGGGCAGCAGAGGAACATGGATTTTTTTATTAGCATGTGCAAGATTCTCTAAGACAGATAATGTGACAGGTCACAGAACACAGCTAAAAAGACATAAAAAAATTGAAACTGTATCAAGAAACATTTCTGCCAACAGTGACTAAGGGTAAAAATCTACAAGAGAAATAAAGCTAGACTTCTGAAATGCATAGCAAATCATTGTTAGCTCTAATCATTCTGTTGGGCAATAGCACCTAAGAAGTATATGTACAGATAGAAATTTGCATTATCTAAAACTTAACCTGCATTCATCAATCAATCCTTTAGTGATCCATGTCACTCACTACTGTCCCCAGCCTATACTAACCATTATTTTATTCTCAATTTCTATGACATTAAGTTGTATAGATTCCATATTGAAGGTCCTTGTCTTTCTGTGTGTTGCTTATTTGACTTTCTGTGACAATCTCTAGCTCCTTCCATATTGTGATGAATGACAGGATTCCACTCAGTTTTATGGCTGACTAGGATTTGGTTGTGCTCTCTTCTCACCTTTTCTTTACTTGTCCTTGACTAAGTGTCACTTTGATTGTTTCCTGTTTTGCCTGTTGTTATTGGGACTACAGTGAACTCAAAAAAACAGATGATCTTATTTCCTTTGGACATATGCTATGCTGCAGTATGTGGGTAATACTACAGTTCTATTATTAAAATGACAAATGTTTGTGGTGAACAATGTAAGAATGTATGCACATGGTACTTCATTACCACATATAATTTTATTTATGCATGTTTCCATTTTAAGTAAGATTGAATTTAAATTTCAAGATAAGGAAAATCCTCACTAAAAAAAGACTTCAGGCTAATGTAGAAAGGACAGGAGTTTCCCATCATAAAAACTGAAAATTGGCGATAAAGCCCATCAACTAATGGAACAAACAGGACAGGCACAGAGTCAGAAACACGAGAGACAGAAAACTTGATGTGAAGTGGCTGTGAGCAGTGTGGATCAGAGAATACACAAGGACAATCCTGGACTGGATAGGAAACCAGGGGGTTGAGCATGAACATGGGTGTTTTTCTGAACACAAGTCACTGGCAATCAGCACTGTGTTATATGTGTTATGGTGATGTTGTTGATCTGGCTGTCCCACAAGATAAGTTGTGCTGTTACCTCTTTGTAGATGAAGGGAATAGGGTTGAGAGAACTCAATTGAGAAGCCATGTTCTGAGACCTCATAAATTTGACAGCTGGGATTTCAGTCCAAGTGTTCTACAATTCCAGCCGGCACATTTTAGTGGACTGTTTTCTGTGACCAGCGACTCTTCTTGTCTGTTCTTTACCATTTGTTATTGTCTTTGCTGACTTTTCTTCCTCCATTTCCTTTGTTCTTTAAACATCAGATTTCTGTCCAAATTTAAGTTTGAAAGCATGAAAAAATATATATAAGGTTTTATAAGGAAACTAAATTATGTGTCGGTAAGTTATATATATGAATATTATGGGCATTATAGCTGAGAAAACACATACAGTGTGGGAAATGAGCCAAATACCTGCAGAGACCAGAGTGGTGTGATTAGTGGGCACATGTTCAATTGTAGGATAAAATACAGAAAATTAGGTAAATAGCCGATAGGTACCCATCAAACTGTTTAATTAGTGAGAGAAGAAAATGATTAAAAATTAAAATTACTTAAGCAAGTTCTGAGGCAAAATCTCATTTCTATTTCATTCTTAATGTGCCTTTAATTAGCTGAAATTACATTAGGGGAGTTTCCTGCCTTCTCTGTCTTTGCCAATCCATGAAACACCCTCTTTATTCACAAACTATGGGTGTAAGTGGATAATGAAACTTTCTCCCCCAGAGAAAGGGAAATTATACTCAATTTAGTATTATTGAATATCACCTTGTGTGTATTTTGGCTGAGGAAAATTAAAGTCAACAGCAAGCAAGGGGGAAATTGGTTAGAAATATTTTACACCCTTTGTTTTTGATAATTCCTCAGCAAAATACCATGAATGGGAATGTAACACAAATTATGTGTTTAATGTATATTTGTAAATGAAAACAAATGAACTGTGGTTCATATTAAAGTTCTACCTTAAAAATTGGAATAAACTCTAGCACAAATGTGTAGGTCAAATTTAGGATTTTTTTTACATTTCAAAATTCATATAGACACTAGACTTCCATGATTCTGAGAATCTGGCATGATATAGGTATAGATTTCTGACTGTCTGCTGACTATTTAAAAAAAAATACTGTCAAGAGAACAAATTAAATTTTTAAAACCACAGGACATGAAAAAAATAAAATTACATAAAATGCAATGCTTTTTGTGTTCTTTAAGATATGTTTCTGAATAAAATAAAAAAAAATCTAGGTATCTATAGTCCCAAGTTTTTTAAATGGTTGTCATTTCACAAATATGCCAGAGTCCAAGTGTCCTGAGAGCCCTGTTTGTCCAGTCAGAGTCTCACTTCACAGAGGCCACTTGATCAATATTTTTTAAGTTTTATTAACATGTAGTAATTCTTTTAGAATGAAAAATTTTTTCTATACATTTTATGCTCGGGAAAAAATGGTTCAATTGCTCTTATAAGGAAATAACATGAATTACACATATGAAGAAAGGTTGAAAGGATTTTAATTGTAAGAAAATATTTTCTAGCAAGTGTCTCTTGTTATAAATTTAATACATATTTAAGGCTGCCAAAGAAACCAACCAAGCAGTAAAGAGAAACCCTTTTCATGATTTCTTTCAGTAACGAAAAATATAGCTGGGCAGTGGTGGCACACGCCTTTAATCCCAGCACTCGGGAGGCAGAGGCAGGTGGATCTCTGTGAGTTTGAGACCAGCCTGGTCTACAGAGCTAGTTCCAGGACAGGCTCCAAAGCTATAGAGAAACCCTGTCTCAAGAAAATAAAAAAAAAAAAAATAGCAGGCAACCTGAGCTAGCGATCAAGCATGTGATGTCATCCTTCACTGCGTTAGAGTGGCCGTTGCTATCTGTGGATACTGCAGAAAACAGAAGAAAACCAACAACTGTGTGACGGCTGGAAATACCAGGCTTTGTTGGACCTTTACCTTGTATTATCCTATTCGGTTTACAGGAAAGCACAAACTGAGTTCCTCACGAGTTCTGACCTAGCATTTTAATTTCTTTCTGTGTTGCTGAAAGTTTTAATTTCTTTCTGTGTTGT
Source organism: Microtus ochrogaster (assembly GCF_000317375.1). NCBI lineage: Eukaryota > Metazoa > Chordata > Mammalia > Rodentia > Cricetidae > Microtus > Microtus ochrogaster. The sequence continues at coordinate 5,794,546 of NC_022012.1, read as the reverse complement.
GTAGTCACAGACTACAGCAAGTTAAGGAAGACTTTTCTTGGCTCACAGTTCCAGGGTGCAGTCTGTCTTGGCAGGGAGGCATAGTCACAGGAGCTTAGGCATTCACTCAAGAATGGTGAGTGTTGTTTCTCAGCTAGAGTCTCCTTTTATTTAGTCCAAGACTCAGACCCAGGGAATGGCCCCTCTTCAATTAATCAATTCATCTTAATCCCTCACAGACATGCCCAGCGGTTAACCTGATCTAGGTAATCTGGCATAGTGAGTCCAGAGGCCTCTCTCCTACTAGTACTATCTAGATCCTGTCATGTTAACTGTTAAGAGTACCATCAGGCCTTGCCTTAAACCCAGGTAATATGTTATAAAGGCAAACATTAGTCTGGACTAGAGGACACTGGTCAGCATTCACTGTTGTGACATTTCTCAGTCATTGCTACTTGTTGACTGACTGACAACTTGAGGATCATTCTTCAGGCAGTTTGCAGAACTTCTCCTAGAGGAGATGTGTCTGCTATCCGTCTTGTAAACGCAGTGAGGGATAGGAGAGAGGACCAACCACAGTGATGAAATGCAGCTCTCATCTGTCACAGCAGGTAGATCTCTATGAGCAGGTGCTGAGCTTACTCAGCTCTTCAGGGTACCTCCGTGGAGAGATCCTTGCTCTGCAGTCTGGATCAACATCCTCTGAACAACAGCATTGCTGTAGGAGGTGTCTGCAGTTCATCTGCGCAGCGTGCTTCCTTTTTCCTCATTCATTGTCTGACTAGAATAAGCATATTGGATAACTTATTTATATCAATTAGATATTTATTTGTTTATTCTATTTATTTATTAATTTTTTTAAGATAAGGTTTCTCTGTGTAACAGTCCTAGCTGTCCTATTAAATTTTGTAGACCAGATTGGCCTCAAACTCACATAGATTCACCTGCCTCTGCCTCAGGAATGCTGGAATTAAAAGCATGTGCTACCACAGTCCGGCTAGATATTTATTTTTAATATTATTCAGCAGTACTTTGATACTTACATTGTCCCAGCTGTTTGCAGGTCATTTGGAGGTTTTGCTAGAGTCTGCATTATTTTTTTGTTTTGGTGTTACTGCTTTATTAGTTCATTTTATTGTTTAAGATCAAGTCTCATAAAAGTTGGTATGTCCTAAACTTATTGCTAGGCCTCCTTAGCTTCCTTATTCCCCAGGGAAAGGTGAATGTGTTATCCACCTGTTTCATAGCCCATAACCAGATAGGGAGTCAAGTCAAAGCAGGAACTCGGTTTATACTGTGAGCATCAGCTTATATAGGTTAAGTGGTATCCTGTGATGTGGAGATGCCTCCAGCCAATAAGAGACAGCCAAGCCCTCCCTCTGACTGGAGGGGCATCTACCTAGTTTTTGCTGTCTTATCCTCACTCGGTTCCCTCAAACTCTAGCCAGGCTTTTTTCTGTCCTACAGGCCTCGAGGTACAGGCCCTGAGATAATTTTGACCCAACATCTCCCCGCTTTTTATTATATCCTACCCCCTACCCTGGTCACCAAACCAGAATAGCTCACTGGGGAGAGAGTACAGGTGAGAGCCACCCCTATCTGGAGTTTTGACCTGGATACCCTCAAACTGAGAGTTTATCTGGGAGGTGAGATGTATCAAGCTTATCTGTACTCAAAGGGCCATGAGTTGTACCTGGTTTTGGAAATGCTTGTTTCAGCTTTTGGAGAACCCGTGGGCCCAAAAGACAGATCAATAAACAAATAGCCAGGCCCAATTAGGGAAGAGATGAATGTGGTAAGCCATGGGGAACAATTAAATCAGGTGTAATAAGGGGGTCCTTGACTTACAAGACTCAATTTCTTTTCTTAACACATTTAGGGTTCTTGTAACTATTTCGAAATGGTCTGCATAGAAGCAACATTCTTCCCCAAGTGCCCTGCAAATTCCTCTCTGTTCCATAAACAGCAAGTCCAAGTCTCTTCTGTTTTGTAAGGCTACCCTTGCTTCAAAGACTTTTGTAAATAATGTAATGCACTCTCTGTCTTTTCAGTGTCATGGTCAATGTCAATTGTGAGCAAATTATTCCCGTTTCTTGTTGTAAAATCACCAGGGATGAGGTGCCCAGGGCATTCCTGGCCACCCCTAGCCCCATCAGTGTGGTGATGACCAGGGCCATTAGGGGCTGTCTCTTATGCCTTCAGGCCAAAAATTCTTCTTGTGTATGGTAAAGCACGTGAGGGAAAATTAATGCAAGCAGGCAAGTAACATATACTGAATAATTAGCAGGTCAGACAGTAACCCCCGTTTCTTGGCAGACCCCAAAATACCCATAATCTTTGGGCACCATCCATGAAGCTATAGACCCATCAGCCACATCACAACTGAGGTTAAGAAGAGGGTGTTTGGTGTATGAGACACAAGTTATATTTGTCATCTGTCAAAGTGGGATAGTCAGTCCCAACATCTTCCCCATTTCAGGATTTTCCCATCTACAAATATCAGTTTTATCTAGTATTTCATAGGAGCTATCTTCCCCAAAGTCTTCAAAGTAGGGTGGCAGTGGCTGTAAGCAAAGCCAACAGCCCTCAGTGGCTTCAGAGTGGGAAAAGTTTAAAGCCATCTTAATGGTCTCCATCAAATAAGGTGAGGCTTCTGATCCCCCACATCTCTAGGGAACTTGGTGAAAGATACCTTAGGGGTAGATGATGGAGAGATTGAGGTATGTAAATTTGATGTTGCAGTATGTAAAGTTGAGGTATATACAGGTGTGTCCCCCATGAGCATTAGCTTGAAAGCAGGTCCTAGAATCCAAGGAGAGTCCTCAGGAAGTATCTCCATGTGAAGCATGAGGATAAGGCCATGATTATATCCCTTTTGGTATACCCTTAATCCCCACATCTTCCCAGATAACCAGGATAGGTCCCTTTTCTTTCCCTGATCTGTAAATTTTAGTATCAGAGGGTTCCATCTAAATTGAGTGCATCTTCCATATAGGGGATTCCAGGATAGGGGTACCAGGGATAACCTGGAGATCATTATATCTCCATGTTGTTTTATCCAATGTGCAGTCCCAGGCTGCTCACATCACCAGAAAGAACAATAGTAATAAGGAGCTCCCCCCCACACACACACACACAGTTTCTAATAGCGGAGGCAGTTCAGTTGCTTCCTGGACATATATAAAAGGGTGTCTGCAGGGGGGCATGTCTTCTAAGGACAATGTGAACACCCAGGTTAATTAGGGTAAGATGCCTGGGGTAGGGTAGACCCCCGAGACCCTCCACATTTAGGTCTCTCTTCCATCCTCAGAATCCAGTCTTTCACATCCCAGCTCCGACATGTCAAATTGCAGATGTCAAACATCAGGTCAGGGTGTCATCATCTGAGAAGTCTGGTTTAGGATCCCTCCAGTGCCAGTGCTCCACAGGATCCACATCACCTTCTGTGGTTGGTGCTGGCTTCTGCCTGGTCCTTGGTCCCCACGAGAAGAGTTCACATGATTACCACCGGGAGAGCTATCTGAAATAGATAAACAGGCAACACCTTCCTCAAGGGTCAGTCTCCCTTGGGCAATGGTTATTTTTCTTTTCTTGTGTTTGAATTTAAGGGTTGTCCACTGTAATCTTTTTATTTTTTATTTTTTTTTGGTCATTTTGATCTTCCCCATTGTCCTAAGGGGAGGGGAGAAATTTTAAGTTATTAGTGGGTAGCTATATAGGCATTTCCCCTCTGTTTGGGAAGACACATCCACATCCTCAACCCTGTGTCAACAAGGGATCTGGGCCCCTCCATTTGTTAGTGAGAGGATCCTTCCACCTAACCTTTAGGCAGGGCCTCATTGATAGGAATCCCAATGTTTCTGGAATCTATTTTGTTCATCTAATTTTTGAAAATTTAAAATATTGATGTTAATAATGCCTTTTGTAGTTGTACATGGTGGGAGATTTCCCCCCTTTTTGTTTTATAAGGACCTCTTGAAGATACTGGTGATGTCTTTCAACAATTGCTTGACCCTGAGGGTTGTATGGGATCCCAGTGGTATGGGATATATTCCATCTCTGGAAGAATTCTTTTAATGTTTTACTTATAAAACAGGGGCTGTTGTTGGTCTTGACCTGTTATGGTAGTCCCAACATAGCAAAACATTGTAAGAAGTGGCTTTTGGCATGGGTTGCCTGAGTGGGCAGCAGCCCAATGTGCCTTAGAGTACATGTCTATGGTCACACACATATATTTTAATTTGCTATATGGAAGGTAATGTGTTACCTCTGTTTGACAGATGATATTGGGTTCACCCCCAATTGGGATATGGAGATATAGGTATTTGAATTCTCTCCAGTTGACCAGAGTTAAGTCATGCATTTGGGTAATATTTTGTATGGGCAGAGTTGAGACCTCTATGAGACAGGCCCCTGAAGCTGCAGCATCCACAGCAGCATTCCTTTGGGAAATAAGGCCAGGGAGGTTTTGGTGGCCTCTGAGATCTTTTATTTTCTACCATCTAAGAGTGATCCAAGTTATATCATCAAGGCAGAAATAGGATTAGCATCCAGTGTGATATAGGCATAGGGTAGTTGTGACAGTAGGTTCACCACATAAGAGCTGTCTGAATAGAGGTAGTAGGGTTCTGGGATCTCTTGTAGGGCAATCTATATGGGCATCATTTCCTTATATTGAGCAGATCCTCCACAAGGGAGAATTTTGGTAATCTTTGTCTTGGTCCCCCCTGTAGAGAAAACTACAAAGGAAGCCCCATTCTTCCTACCATCTGTGCAAACAGTGAATGCTTGGGATAGGGGCCTAGAAGAAAAGACTAGGGTACTCTCCAGTGTAGTTCTTGATATAGTTTCACTAACCAGGACTTCCCAAAGTGGGTGTCCAGGGTCCCCAGACATCCCTCCAGGTAGAGGCTTAATTCAGAACAATGTCTGGCCACCCATTCTAAATCCTTAATTTTTAATGGAAATATTAATTTAGAGGTATCTTTTCCATAATGTCAGAGGGACATGTCCCTGATTTTTATAATCATATTAGCTATTTGATTGACTAGAGAGAATACTCTGGGAGTGCACCTCAGGGTGGTATGTACCCATTCTAGTGGTTGTGACTGCTGAATAATGGCAGTCAGCATGGTCGTTTTCCCTAATAATAGTCAGTCTTGGATTGGAATGTTAGGATTACATCTCACCAAAGAAGCCTGATGGAGCTTGTTGACAAATTCAGTGAGTGCCTAATGTCCTTCAAGGGGCAAGGAAATGATCTCATAAGGTTGCCCCCCCCCATTAGGAGATCCTATAACACATCTAGTCTCCAAGTCTCTATAGGCAACCCAGTTCATTTCTCCCAGTATCTTTTGTAACCCTGATAAAATGAGGGTCTCAGGCAGAATTAATTGGGATCCATTCACTTTGGCTTGAGTGAATGTTAATTGGGATCCCAACATATGAAATAGGGGTAACTTTTGTATTTTCTTTGGGGCTATCTTAAAGTCATGTTGTTGGAAGATATCAACATTGGTGATTACCGAGGGAGCTATCCCTGATTCCTCCAAATACCCAATGATTAGATCATCCATATAAACATATAGGAGGGTACTATCTTTGTCAAAATAAGGAGAGAAGAGGCTATACAAATATTGTTGACAAACGGTAAGACTATTGGCCATCCTCTGTGGGAGAATAGCCCATTTGTATCTCTCATCAGGTTGAAAGGAGTTAACTGTAGGAATGGAAAAGGCAAACTTTCCACAATCCTCCTCATGATGAGGAATTGAGAATAAACAGTCCTTTAGATCAATTACAGTGAGGTGAAACTTGGAGGGGATTGTTGGGACCCAAGGTAAGCACCTTAAAGGGAACCTACTAATTCCATATGGGTACTGTTTGCTTGTAGATCCTGTAACATTCTACAGGTCCCATTAGGTTTATGTATCACAAATACAGGGCTGTTCCAGGGGCTCATTGTGGGCCTTATACATCCTTTTTTAAAGCAGATTTCTGGTGATTTCCTTGAGAATCTTAAATGTAAGTTTAGGTGATGACCACTGCTCCACCCATATCAGCTTATCCCATGGCCACTTAATTGGCAGGACCCTTGGGGTAGTGGCCTCTACTTTTGGGGATGAATCCAAGTGTCAGGGGTCTGCCTGATGGCACTTGCTCAATTTTATCATCATAAAAGACTAGGTGATCAGTGATGATAACAGCATCCATTTGTTCTAACAAATTCTGTCCCAGGAGCTTTGTAGATAATCCTGGGAGGATCAGACGCCTGGACTTTCCTTTGTCTCTTTCTGGCCCCATCCACATGTATATTCATTTTCTCCTGGCAAGGATGGAGCCCCTCTTATTTATCCCCTTCCCCTCTTCCATTTTATCCTTTCCAGGGTGGCTGGGGAAGGTGGCCACTCCTTGTCACAGACAATACCTGCTTTCCATTTTGTCATTGCCTCTGCCTGCCTTATTCCTTCCCCCTGGAACCACTCTTCAGTAAATTGTGCCCATTTTTGTTCTTCTCCCTTGTCTTTTCACTCGTTCTTTTGGTTAATTGGTTACTTTTGAATTCCTCAGATCTTTTCCTGCTTCCTACCTATCAACTTCTCCCCCATCATCCTAGCCAGTTGATTATTTTCAGATTCTTTAGACCTCTCCTGGTCTCTGACTAGTCTCCACCCAATTCCATGTGTCCTGTGAGAAAAGATTCCCAGTGGGTACACAGGAGACCATGGCAATTGTATCCTCTCATGCTTGGATCCCATTGTGGTCTGACAATTCTAGGCCTTGGGATACTAGTTTATATCTCAATGCCTTAAATACAGGGTCATTTTTGTGTGAAGTTGTGTTATCCATTGTGGGGTCCCACTCACCTTGATGACCACCTTGCCCTGTGACCAGTTGTCCCACATTGGGCGCCAGTTGCTAGGCCTCCTTTGCCTTCTTATTCCCCAGGCAAAGGCAAGTGTTCTATTTGTCCCACAGTGCAGGATTTGCAGTCCTATGGCATAGGACAATCAGATGTGATAAGGAGTCAAGTCAAAGCAGGAACTCAATTTATTACTGTGAGCGTCAGCTTAGAGAGGTTCAGTGACATCATGTGATGTGGAAATACCCCTAGCCAATGAGAAACAGCCAAGCCCTCCTTCTGGCTGGAGGGGTGGCTACTTAGTTTTTGCTGTCTCAGCCTCACTCAGTTCCATCAAACTCGAGTCAGGCTTTTTTCTGTCCCATGGGCCCCGAGGTACAGGACCTGAGATAATTTTGGCCCAACACTCATGATGTAGCTGAGGATGACCTTGAACTTCACTCTTCCTCTTTCTGTATCCACCATGCTAGGATTCTGATTGTACATATGTATCACCATACTTTTAATGAATATATGCTCCTCTATATTGTATTTGCTTTTGGGGTACTTATTTCTTGTGGTATTAACACAATGTCACAAAGTTTCAGGCTTATGGATTCTTATCTCTACCCCCAGAATTACTCACTTTTACAGAGATTCTGAAAATAGTGATCAGAAAATTAGAAACTGTGTATGAGTCCTAAACTTGCTTGTCACTATAAAGGTATTATTGATGTTAGGGCCTGCCTCCTAGCAGAACTAAAAATTACATGACAAACCTCTCCGAGTCTATATCAGGCTGACCATGAGTTCTTATAGTATCTCCAGCTCCAATTCCTTAGCACACTGGGAGTCTTCACTCATCCTTTGCTTCTTTGTAACCTCCCATTCCAACGGGAAAATGTGGCTCTCATCGTAATCAACCCTTTAACTTCTGCTATCGTGATTTAATACTGTAACTTCATACTCCCTGGGGAGTATTTTATCAATTAAAAAACTGAGTTTTTTCCTTTTTGCTTTTAGTCTTACAGACTACATTTTCCTCCAAAGCAAATGAGCAATCTTTTCTTCCTTAATTTGTTCTTCTGTACTGTGATGTAATTTGGATGCTGTCATATTGTATGTTTTAATCTAAATTTTACTTGTGCATATAAAGATGTACTTTTGCATTGGTAGTCACATTGTATATTAACAAATGCCCACTGTGTTGCATCATCATGGTAGTGGCTAGAGTTATACCCTATATTTCCTCTGGGCTTCATACTGTCAATCCACCCCTAAGGCTGATATAACATCTCACTCATCACCTCTGAACCAGAACCATGAGAGGTGTATCTCTTCACATTGGTTTTCATTACTTAATCATACATAATGAAGAATCATTTTGTTCCTTGCCAACACTTGATAATCCATTCATTACCATCTAAGGTGATGCCCCCCTTTTTATTACTGTTCAACAATATTTTCTTTGAAGATCCTGATGGATGCTTTCAGCTGAGGACAGTTGAAGATAATGTTTCCATACCAGCTGGGCCAAGAATGTGAGGACATCGTATGTCTTAATTTTCTTTCCCTTGGCAAATAAATAAATAAATAAATAAATAAATAAGCAAGCTTGTGCTCCTCTTCTACTGCTTTTCTGTCCCTAATTCTCCAGATACTCAACTTTTTTCTCTTAACTGAAAAACTGCAGGAGAATGCAAGATTTCTCAGAGGAAAAAAAAACAGTATTTAAATTATACATTGCCCAAACAATATATACATGCTGTAAAAAGGAAAAGTCCTGGGTTGAAATGAAAAACTGGTATGGCAAGCACATACCTAGCTTATATGAAACCCTTGGTTTGGTACCCAGCACCATACAACATAACCAGCATGCCGATCAAAGTGTGAGAGTTGCATTTATACTTTTACATATACAACACGGAGATCTTTTCTATGCACAAAAATGTGAGATGAAACACCAAAAGTCATGGAAAGATCCAGGGAGTAGTGTTTTGTATTATTCTAAACTCAGTAGATCTCAAGACAACTAAAGATATTCTAATTTATGGGGTCCAAGTGTTTGTTTAGAAAAAAAAAATTGGTGCTTTGTTCTGGGGAGATGTTTCACTTGCCAAGAAAAATCACATTGCTTTTCTAGGTGTCCGAGGTTTGGGTCCCCTCACCCAAGTCAAATGATTCACAACTTTGGCAACTCCAGCTGCACGGATTCTGACACCTTCCTGTAGTCATGGAGAAAAGTGCACTCACTGCACATACCTATACACAGATTCACACAAATAAGTAAAAATAAACAAACCTTGTCCTAAAAAGTAGTTATCCTAGAAAATATTAATTTATGGGGGTGTGAAACCATTTACAGTCAATTACTTAAAATATATATTAATATATGTCACAGAGTACATCATATTTTGAAGATCTATAAAACATGCAAAAATGCTTTTAGGTCCACTTGAAAGATCATCTAAAGATGAAGTACAGTTGCAGGCTAAAATTCTAAATCTGCAATAGTATGTATAGATGCTTGTATAATATGTTTGTGTGTGTGTGTATGTGTGTGTGTGTTTGTATCAGGCGTGTGTGATGTCTACTTTTAAATTAAATGTTGATGGAGCATTTCTAAAATTATTGATCTCTTAAAAGAAATGTCCATTCCTTAACAACTATATTCTTAGAAAGGGATTATTGCCTAGACAATGGTTGTAAAGGAAACTTTCTCTCAGTTATGAAGCTGGAATAAGTTTTGATAGCCTTGACATTTTGTAGGCTTCTTATATTATCTATACAAACATTACCTTCAAATTAGATGTGTAAGCATGTTGAAAACGTTATTTCATCTCATAATTTCAGATTTGTACTTCTTACAATTTAACCTTCTAAAAAATAGAAATTTCTATTTTTGGAATGTTTGTTTCACTGTGAAGTAAAATTCGAATTAGAGCCTTGTCCCTTCAGAGCACAGAGGAAAATACACTGAACAGTTTTATGTAAAAGAATTGGATGGCAGAATACAGTAAACAGACTTTGTTTGAATTGTTAAACATACCCATATATTATTTGAGTCATTTAAAAAGATAACATTGTTTACAGTAAATCTCTAGTCAGCTCTTCCCTTTGTAAGATCTTCTATGGGTTTAATAGTAGGCCTCTTTGTGATTCTTGTTAAGAGAATTTTAATTGCAGTAAAGTATTATTTGTATACATTGTAGTAATGAAGCATTATTTCATCAGTAGAATGATTATTCAATCATTAATTATGGAAATATTTTAATTTATATAATGGTTTCCTTTGAATTCTGAAGAAACTTTGCTTATCTCCAAAGGATTTGATGTACTCCTGTGAAATGTCATTGCACAGAGCAGAAAACCTTCAGTCTTGCTGGGGTATATGACGAGACAAAGTATATAGAGGGTTACTAGTCATTGGTACACAGAGGCCAGACTGGTGAAGAAGGAAGAGGCTTCTGACAGGATGGAAGTGAATAAACCTACTGTGGTACTTAATATGGAAGCAATATAGCCTAAGTGGGACAGAAGCTGATTTGTAGAACTAGTATGGCTATGCTGCAGAACCGAAGAATGTCATGTGGGAAACCTAGCATGAATCACATAAGCAAGCACATTTAACTATTGCTTGTTGGGAAGTTGCTATTTCCCGGGATTTATGCTTTGTGTTTTTGTCTGTCAGGTTATGTTGCTCTCACAATAAAATTTTATGGCAATTTTCATGACAGGCATCTTGTTCTCTCACTAAGCATTTAGTACCTAGGAAGTACAAAGTATTGTGCCAAGAATGTGATGATTAATAATGTTATATCCTCATTCTGGGCATAGTAGGAGAAAACATTTGTAGGCAGATAATTACAAAGAAGGTAGCAGATGTCTTTGTAGAAGCGTGCAGTGTGATTCATTACAGAATGAGGTAAATTCAGTCCTGGTTGTATTTTAGTGTTTCAAAGGTAGAGTGTCAATGTTCAGGTTCAATCACAAAACATGAAGCCTTGATACATTTCTCTCAACGAGTGGAATCTACAGTGCCTTCACTTGTGTTCATGGTTAAAGCAACACCTGCAAACAGCCCTGATTGTTAAATTGAAGGAGAAAATGGATAACCATTTTTGTGAAAGTCTGGCCAGCTAGCGGGTTTCTCCAGAAGGTTGAGCCAGTGAGTTTTTGCTGTAAGCATTTTTCTTGATGACTGAAGGAAAGAGTTTCAAAACCAGAGCTTGAGAGAAAGAGACAAAGTCCGAATGCAATGAAACAGATGTGAGCCTCCCCAGAAAGCATTCCCCAAATCTTGCTTGATTTTCCCAGGGCCCCAATCAGCGAACTTCCCAGTAGAAGGAATTTCAGGGATGTTTGCTGATTTGCAAAACACTGCATGAGTGATGCGTGCGTTCCTTGCAGAATTGTTTTGCATGTACATATGGTACGTGCTATTTTGAAATGTACCCCTCTGTGCTCATTACAGCCCCTGCTCACTCTGGCCCCTGATAATCCTTTTATAGTTCCTCATCACAGATTATTCTTAGCAAATCAATGAATCTGCAGTTTTGTGCCCTCTCCCTTAACAGGCTAGTCTTAGACGTTTCCAAACCACAGCAGAATATAATAGAAAGCAAACCGATTGTGCGGCTTTAGTTCTGGTTTCTGAGCTAAATGTTTGCTATGGTTCCCTTACCTTTTAGGAAGAAAAAGTTACCATTAGGTTCCCTTAATACATTTTTCAATTATATTCTCAAAACAATCTCTGAAAACAATCAGCTTAGTTTATAAAATAAAAATGCTAAATTTTTAACAAGTCAGATCTGGATAGCATTTTTACATTTTCTGTAATTTTATCTAGATAGATAATTCCTTCTAGGATTGACATATCCATAGTATATAAGTGTAGTTATTGGTTAAAAAAGGAAAAGATGAAAGGAGATTTATGAGAAAGGTGTAAGAAGACCTGTAGTTTTAGGTGAAGTCCCTTGTATGTTGCTTGCAACTGAGTCAAGATCTCAGTCCTTTTCATTGGAAGCCTTCTATTTCAAATTGCTACTACCCCACAGCTTAGAGCCCAAGGAGTAAGAACATTGCCTAGGTTTGGAAGGCTCTGGGTCATTAGGTAAGGATTATAAGTGGAAAACTTAAAAATTATTAAATCGGGGCTGGAGAGATGGCTCAGAGGTTAAGAGCATTGCCTGCTCTTCCAAAGGTCCTGAGTTCAATTCCCAGCAACCATAAGGTGGCTCACAACCATCTGTAATGGGGTCTGGTGCCCTCTTCTGGCCTGCAGGCATACACACAGACAGAATATTGTATACATAATAAATAAATAAATAAATAAATAAATATTTAAAAAAATTATTAAATCGAACAAAACAACACCTTTGGAAGCCTATTGGATGTGAGTTTCACATCTTTCATATGGTTCATTAGTTAAATAGTCTTTAGAGCCAGCAAACACTACAAGGATGAAGATGATGCCTTGTCCCTATTTGTGAGGTTGGAATAGACATGTGTCCCCCACCTGGAGACTCTTATCTACAACCCATGAGTCAGGGTGAATACATTACTGTGAATTATTTACTACACTAAGAAGCATGGCTCAGTACAAACAAATTAGTTTAGAAATGGAGCTTTTAAGTATCATTATTTGAAACTATCTTAAATTATGCTCTATGAAAATATCTTGAATATGTGGCATTTTATGGGTCTTATTATACTTATTACACTTATCATATAAAGGGAAGATAGTTGGACCTTCTTAAGAAAGAAGAAGAAGAAACATGGCTAGGAGGTTGGGAAGATATATCAGTCATACAAGTATAAAGACCTGAATTTGATCCACACCCACCTACAAAACTTGATGTCAGTGTGGCATGTTTGTAATACTAGCAGTGGGGAAGCCAAGGCAGACAGATCCCTGAGGCTCACTGACAGCTAGCCTAAGCCTGACATATCAGTGAGTTTTGCGTCCCAGTGAAACATGTCTTTAACCATGCTGGGTGGTTAGTGAGAAATGGTGCCTGAGGTTGTCATGGGTCTTCGTGTGTGTCTGCTCTCACACGCAACCCCGCTCATAGAAGACTGACTAAACAGTGGCAGTCCTTACAATTGCACAGTGATTGTGACCATCTCAGCCCCTATTGCTCTACTCATGGTCCTCACCACCGTTTCACACCCCCACCCCAACCCCTACCTCACCCCCGGACCCACGTATCATAGCTGTGTCATGGGCTCACTGTGTTAGGGGCTGCTGTGTTGCCTTCTTCACACCTAAGACATCTGAGCTTCATAGATTCCAGAGAATGGGTGGAACTTAGCCATGTGGAAACCTTAGACAAATCCCCAACTCCTTCTCCCAGACCTTAGCCCTCGCTATCCCCTGCACTACTGTTCTGTATTCTCAAATGAAAACGTTTTATCCTTATAGAATAACAATATTGGATATTTTAGCCTGTAGATTAGGCTGCGTTTTGGTTGCCTTTTTTCTAAATATTAAGCTTTACATTTAAATTTGAATTATCAATATGCTATCAGCCTGAAGAAAAGGCAGTCATTTTAATAGTTTTATTAACCAAAGGCAATCTGCAGGCAGATCCCAACAACATACTTGATTCCGTGGCTTTTTGTTATGGCAGCAGATGAACTCTGAGACTTGTAGCCCAGTCTGTCTCTTTGTAACTTCTAGACTTCTGTTTCACTGTTCCTTTAAGTGAGAACTCAGAGTCACAGTTGCATATGCTTCTACTTAGCTTCTGCAGGCAAATTGTTCTGTCTCAAAGTACCATGCAGAAGATGCCCAGAGGGCTATTCACAAGGGGAACAAAGAAGTCTAAACTTGATAACACATTCACACACAAAGCAATCCAAGAGCAACGGGCACAGCAAGCACACTGGCAATTTGAAAAGTAACTATGAAGGTGCTGCACAGAGACAAAATATTAGTGGTGCTAAAACTCATTTTTCTTCATAAATCATTATTGTATTTATAGAACTATATAATCCATGCTTTCTTAATAAAAACATTTTTATGTTGATATAAGTAACACAGAAAGAGATTTCTCCATCTGGAAGAAAAGCCTTGCATTTATAATCTCAAACATTCTGCCAAACACAAAGTTTTCTGCCTAGAATAAATAGATTTTTGTTGATGCATAAATTAAATGTCAACACATCTCTCACAAATCTACTTATGGCAAAACCAGGCACTGTGGCTAGGAGACAGATTTAATGCAAGTGACTGGATCTTTCTGTTTACTCAACAAATAGACACAGTAGAAAAGCGTTGGTGATCCTGAGCTTGTCAGTGTTAATTAGACGATGTTTGAAAAGAAAGCCTCCTCTTCACTAACCACAGTGGACAGGGAAGCTGGTATGTATTACCTTTCTGTCCAGCTACATCTTTTAATGTATTAACCTAATGGAATGGAAACTTAGAGAACAAGAAGACATTTATTTGCAGTATTGTTATCTCAGTGTGAATATACTGAATTTAAATTTCAGAAAGGGTTTGATTGTGTGGGTGTTTACATGCACACACACTTATATTGACTGTATAGCTACCGGGCATCAGAAACCATTATAAAATGGCACAAAGAGTGGAAACAGGATGTTGAACAGCTCAAGAAATAGAACAAGGAACAAGTGAGTACTCAATCTTATGGAGCTGATGAAGTCTGTGCAGACAGAGCACAATAGGAGGAACAGAGAAGCCATGTGGCAGTGGCTGTGAGGCTTTCTCTATTGAAAAGAGACAGACAGTGTGGGAGGGGCCAGGGTATGGAAAGCCTGGAGGACCTGTTAAAAGCATGAGAATGAGAGCCCCAAGCCCTCAGCATACAATAGTCGCTTTGCTTGAGATCAGGGAAGGAAGCCTTTGTGTCTGGAGTGAATGACAGAGGGGAGGACAGGAAGCAAAGAAAGAAACAGTCAAAGCAAGAATATTCAATTCATCTAATGAGGAAGGGAAGCAGAGACGGGATTGCCAGAGTCTTTGATTCCATGTTATAAATAACTATTGTTAATTAAGAAAGTCAGATGAAATGACAAGACAATACTGTAACTCTCAAAATGCTTGTTCTCATGAGTTATGGTAACAAAGCACAGGTAAAGACTAGCTGTGCTACCTCAGCACCAGATGTGGAGCAGTGGGAATAATTGTCCAGGTGGCTGTTCCCATTGTTTTTTTTTTAATTTATTTATTTATTAAAGATTTCTGTCTCTTCTCCGCCACCGCCTCCCATTTCCCTTCCCCTCCCCCAATCAAGTCTCCCTCCCTCGTCAGCCCAAAGAGCAATCAGGGTTCCCTGCCCTGTGGGAAGTCCAAGGAACCCCCACCTCCATCCAGGTCTAGTAAGGTGAGCATCCAAACTGCCTAGGCTCCCACAAAGCTAGTACGTGCAGTAGGATCAAAAACCTATTGCCATTGTTCTTGAGTTCTCAGTAGTTGAAAGCCACCCAGAGCCTGCGACAGTCTGGACTGGTGAGAAGGTAGCTAAGGTGTACTCACCAGTAGGGAATAGAGTCTCAGGAGTTGAGCAACTTCCCTAAACTAGAAAAAACACATTTATTCTGCTCTCAATTTGGTCAATTTTTCCTTTCAAAAACGTAAGTTCATTAAAAATAATATCAAGAAATCTTGAGCCCCACAAAGGTATACTGATTGAGTTTACTCTCTGTATCTCATCCAGCATCAAAGTATGTAACATCTGTGGCATCTTACAGTCAGGGAGAGGACAGTTAGATCATGGAGATTTATAAAAATACAGATTAGATTTCTTGTACTACTCAGGTTTTGCCTTTTATGGCAGCTCAATGAACAACACACTTGTATAGTTTATATATATTTTCTTGAAAATGATATTTTTCAATGTGGCTTTTATATCACAGTTGCAACATTTTATTGAGATTGTCTATTTACCAAGACTTTAACTTCCAAGAACAGAGAATAACACACACACACACACACACACACACACACACACACACACACCACATCACACCAGAGTCTAACAACAAATGTATGCTTAAAGCCCTTTAACTCAACTCAGACTGACAAGATGGCTCAGTGGTTAAGAATGCATACTGCTCTTGCAGAGGACTCTAGTTCCGTTCCCAACACCCACTTTGGGCAGCTCACACCAGCCTGTAACTGCAGCTCAGGGTTGGGGGTAGGAGTCTGATGCCCTCTTCTGGCCTCCATGGGCATCTGCAGGCACATGCACAAACATATGCAAGCACACACTAACATACACATACATGAAAAATAAATATTAAAAACCCTTTAATACCAACAAGCTATTAATGAATCATCTTAAATGATCCTTTCAAACCTTTAAATGGAATTGGTTTAGTAAACAAATTTTGATTCTTTAGTAAATGAACTGATATGGATTCCTGTGTTGCCACCAAAAGTCACACGGAGGCCAGGGGCTGAGGTAGCAACCTGTGGCCTTGTTGGTTTGGGGGTCATGCTGTCACTAGAGCTATCCTGATCTGAGTGGCCAGTGCTTTTAAGTAGAGCCCAGATGTTGTACAGCCTGAAGCTGTTGCCTAGGGCCATGTCTGGGTCCTTGGTCCACTGTAGCTGTGGTCTATGTTGATGCCTGCAGCCTGTGCCACCTCGGGGGGGGCGGGGCAGAGCATCCATGTGTGACAGAATCAAAGGGCCATGCTGAGCCAACCCCGTACCTTGCTGGGAAAACTAGCCATGCATTCCGCTGGACCCTGCAGCAAGAGAGCTGGCTCTGACCCCTCACAGGAGAGCTGATCCCTCAGGGGAGATGGCCCCACCCCTTACCACAGGCAAGGGAGAACTGAGGACCTGGTTTAGAGGTGGGTGGCCCCAGTGGCCAGGAATGACCAGCTCAGTCACATCCCAGGCCCATAGCCCAGGTCTAGGGTTGACTCACTCTACCATCTACCTCATCTACTTCCTGCTGTAGCTCTTGAAGGGATTGGTCCTGAGGAAAGATACCCGCAATATCTCCATGACTCAGGGTGACCTCAGGATATTCCAGAGGAGTTTCTGTGAAGATCCAGTGACGATGGTGTGCTAGAAATCACAGGCCTTGAACCAGACCAAAGACTCATTGCTATGAAAATTTGCTAGTAGAGCCAATTGAGCAAAAGGGTTTACTATGTGACACATATTCCCAATGCCACCAGCATAAAGGAAGAGGTGTTGGCAAGATGGGGAAAATGAAAAGCAAAGAAGTTTTTTGGGTGTTATTGATTTATTTTTGTTTTGTTTCCTTGTTTGTTTGTTTCCTTGCTTGCTATATTTTCTTTAGGTTTTACTTTTTTAAATTATCTTTTGTGGGGTGCTGCAGGGGTGAGGGGAGGATATAGGGGGACTGGGAGGTGAGCAGAATTGTGGGTACATGGTGTGAAACACTCAAAAAATCAATAAAAAATATGTTAAGAAAGCAAACAAATAAAAAGAAACAAACAACACCCCTGGTTTTGTTAGACAAGATTTACTCCAGGAAGAAATTGCTGAGTATTTAATGTGGCCCGAGTGAGCTTGTTTACCTTCTGTTGGTCTCAGCACTGTCTTCCACACGTGCCGCAGTCCGATGGCTTGGTGTTGCCAGAAATGCATTGGACTGAAGACTCAGATGACTTCATTTGTAAAACTGGCATGGCCCTCACCATTTTCACTGTATAGGCTTCTCTACCACTAGATTACAATACATTATTACAGGTTAGTGTATATTCTGTGGCAAATATTATGAAGACAGCCATGATTTGCTTCTATTCTCCTAGAAATTCACCACAATGGGGTTTTTGCAATATTCTCATTACTTTTAATCTCCAACAAGTACATCTGGTTCATGTTTTTGAATAATTACCATTGAATGATAATGGTAATGAGATATTATTAGACTTAATAGATATTAATGTTCTTATTTTGATAAGGTAGGGACTTCAATGTGTGTAACAAAAAGCTTTGTTTTTGCTAAAGTTTGTCATCATATGCTTGGCAAGCATTCTTCCAATGAGCTACACTTCCCAACTTTGAAGTTTTTTGAGATAGGATTAGTTGGGGCCCATGCTGACCTTGAACTTACGACTCTTGCTGCCTCTGCTGCCCCAAAGATGAGATTATAGGCAGGTGCCACGAAGCCTGACAGAGAAGTCGGATCATAGAAAATGTTTATGTTTCAACTGTGATATCCTGTAAACTGCTACATCATGCTGACGTGAACAACTTTTCTTTAAATTTATGAAAATACAGCCTGATTACAGAGGGAATCTAAAGAAGAAACCTGACAGAATTCCCAAGTTTCTGGCATTCTGTCTCTGCATTCCTGCGGCTTGATGCTGCTTGGACGGCCAAGTTTGCAAAGGTTAATCCAAGATTATATTTGCGATTTCTATATGACTTCAAGAAGAATATCAGGGGGCTGACAGAATCCTACTGGAATGTCCATATGCCAAAAAAATCATCACTGGCATTTGGATAGTGAGCTTTTTCTTTTTCACACACCTCTGTAAACAACATTGTAGAAAAGAAAGTCTGTGAGTTAGCTTTATTCTAAATGGAAAAGAAATGGCAAGAAGCACACTTGTTCCTTGTGTTGTGGAGTGTGTTGTGAGTATATCTGAATGCAAAAGAGACACTAAAATCAAGCAGACATGAAGTCTTTATGAACCTACACACTGGCGTGAAGTGCAGAAACTGGTGCTGTGGATATTGTCAGACACAGTGGAAATTATCATCTGCACGCGCTTACTTCCTCATAGGACAAACCAGTTTCCAGGAAAGACATGTAAGATATCCCCTCAACATTCCCTCCTTCTGTATAAGCCTTATAACACAGCCATAGAAAGTCAGCCTCATTTCACCAAAGCTGCAGGAAACAGGCCTGAGGGCCTCCGAACAAGTGCAAGACCTTCCTGGCAGTCGGAAGCTTCCATTCAGCACTAACACACATGTGTTCAAATCCATATCTCTGCTCCTCACTCGGGATTTTTCCATGCTGATAGCTTGTGATTGGTCTATTTATCTAAGGCCAAAATTAAATTCCATATTGGATTATTCTGTTGGAGACAGAGTCTTCTGATTACTGGCCTCACTGCTTTATTTCAGAAGCCAGTTTAACTGCCAGGAGAAAAAAAAAATGTTCAGGACTTTTCTCTTTCTAAGTCACTGATAAAATGGAAAAGGTCCTTCCAGTAAACCCCACTCAAAATTCCATTTCCCCTAGCCAATGATTTTTTTTCTGAAATACCTCTTGAGGCATATCAGAACCGAATGTGAAATGTCTCTTATATTCCCTACAAACAAAGCTCCTGTCAAACTTCATAACCCACAAGTCTGTCAGTGAGTCCAAACTGACCTATGGATGTTGTACAAACATTCAAACTTCATGCATCATCCACACAGAAATAAAGGTTTTGCCATCTTGCCAGCTGTGACAGTTCACTTGAATACTTTAATGCTGTTACCTCAGCTACGAAATGTGCACATTTGACTGTACATGAACCAAATTCATAGGAAATATGGTCCATTCTTACTTTACTGTTCAGCACTCAACTGATGAGGCCCTAAGTAGCAATCCAGGGATGTGCTTCAAACTGCTGTGGACATGGCCTGCAGGGTCTAGACGTACAGACAAATCCTGCTACTCGGTAGGGTGAGTTCATTAATTTTGTAAACCTAGGGAATGTTTGTTGGTTGGATGAAGGACAATGAAGTAAACCGAATCCCTCCAGAAGTTGAAAGGTTTATTTCATAGCATTTAAAATTGTGTTTTATAAATGATTCTAATTCTTTATATCTGAGTTAAATAATGGCTTCTGCTTTTACCCACTCACATCTCTGGATGCATACTGGAACCATGCTGTGCTGAGAAAGGCTAATTGGTTATTTCAGCTTATTAGGGTTGGGGAGTGTTAAATACAAAGCCCAACAGCATGGAAATCAGTGACAATACTAAGCCAAAGCTATATGGGCTGTAGGTAATGAGTGGAATACATCATGCTCCATTTAAAAACAGTATCTTTACTTACAGTACGATGGATTCAATAGTGGGATCATGTGGAGTCTGCAGGAAGAGGAGTCAGGTTCTGGGAATTTTTACATTGGCAATGAAGCAACAATTTTTATTTTTGAGTTTTTGCACTGAGATAGTTCCTTTGACCATTAAGTAATTGTGTACATTTCTCTTATTTAATAAGCAAATAATTACTAACATAAGTACCACATCCACACTATTGTCTTTATAAATTCAGTCAGTGTGCAACATCCCCCATACACCAAAACAAGCTGCTTTTCCCGAGTGTGTGATCATGAGTAGCTGAGAAGTTTTCAAGGCTGGCGAGGGAGACAGACAGACAGTTAAAATAAAACAAAGTAAGAGCCACGCTCGGATAAATCTGAGGCTCGGGGAAACAGACATGTGTTGTGTTAGAAGATTATTTGAGTTGATTTATCACAGCTTTATAAGAGAGCTTAATTATAAAGCCCCTGCTATGAGGCCCTGTAGACTGATTTCGTTTGATTCAGATTTGCTTTTTGATGAATCTTGGACACTAATCATCTGGCCCCCATGACAGGAAGAAACCCCAACAATGAGAAAAGCAAGTCAGAAAATATGAAAAAATGTTTTTTCACAAGCAGGAGTGCCAACTCTCTGTTACAGTGTAGAAATAACATTTTTTAGTATTAATATACGCCCAATTTTTTTTGTTGTTGCAAACTTTAGCTTAATAAAAGGCAGTCCCTGATTAATGACAGTTCCTATGCTGTTTCTTTCTGCCCTCATTCCTCCCCTGTGACCTGAAAGTCAAAACTATCTTCCCGGCAGAAAAGTAGTCAGAGTCACAAAGAAAGAGCCGTCTTTTGGTTTTAGGGAAGCATCCAAATTGTATATTACTAATTGGTATCTTCTTTAAGTAAATCCTTATACAATGCCTATTACATGCTAGGCACTCTGTGTCTATAGATACAGAGGTGAACAAAGTATCTCAAATTTCATTCTAGAACATGTATAATCTTGAGATAAATAAATAACAAGTCATTTTGGTAGTGAAAGATTTTGAGATTAATTCAATGTCCAAGGTTCTAACTTTACTTCAGAGAGACTACATAAGGGATGGGGTGGGAGGAGAGGGGGCTCTGCCATCCCTGCTACTGTGATGGGGAGACCTGACAGCAAGCTGTGAGCATGAGGCAGGGACTGGATGCTAAGAGCTCACATCTCCAGCCCCAATCTCTAATACCCACCCCAGTGACATATTACTCTCAGCAAAGCATATGTGCTAAATCCCCCCAAACAGCAAGATCAACTGGAAATAGAGTAGCCAAATGACCGAGACTAAGGATGGCATTTCTCACTCAAACCACCATTGTGCTAAAGCATGAAGACTCCTGTTTGAACTATCTGTAAACACATAAAATCCAGGCATTAATGTGCACATCTGTCAATTGACGTTAGGTGAATACACTCAATTCTAGCACATCCAGATTGACAAGAGCATGCTTTATGATACGTGACAGTCTTGAAATGTGAAAATAATTCGCGATTTTATGACTTACTTTTTCCCATTTTTGAAGCTTTACAACTATTAAGTGTATTTTATGTTCCTGAATTTATAAGTTTTTAAATGATTGTTGCAGGATAGTTTCTATAAGTTTTTGTAGTAGTTGAAATCATCTCACAGCATTGTGTGCTTTGTGAGCCTGATTTGACAACCTTAGTCAGCCTACAAGTTTCTCAGTGGCTATACACAGTCTTATTCATGTTGTCTTTTGGAAACATGGCATTTAGCAGAGATAAGAATAGCGGCCATAGAAATTGTGCAAATAAATCAACAACTTATCATAGATTTTTACATGCATCAGAAATCTTTGGAGTCCAATTTCGTGGTAATAGTGTCATCCTGAAAGGAACGGCAGCTGTCGATTCAGGAGTGTTCAATCTCCACGCGTTAGGAATAATTACCTTCCACCCCTCACGAGGTAATTGCCTTTTGATTGAGGTCATCAGAGCAATCAAGTCAGCTTGAGGTAGAAATCTGGAGTGAGACAGGAGACAAAGAAAGAGTTATGAACAGAAATTTGAAAGGAGAACAAGAAAGGAGCTTAATTTATTTCTAATATTTAACTGTGCAGTGATAATTTAAATAGTGACAGCCATTAAAATCACTGTAATATGCTGCCTAGGCTAATTGGTTTGATAGTTTTATTTTTTGATATGAAAAACTAAATATTTTTAAGCATCTGATTAGGATCATTAACACATACGTGTGAATGACAGCTCACTCTAATTTAGCCTACAGACAGTCATGCACACAGAGCAATATGAACAGCAGTGCCAGGTGCCAGGATCTGTAATGATGGGGACAAAATTTAGAAAGATCATTCGTATTATAATTAGAAAATAAAATGCTTCTGTACAATTTCAGATTTCAGAAGCCCAGAGACTAAGAGGAAGTCTATAAAAACATGGACGAGTGAAGAAGAAATCATTGATAGTGATAAATGAAGGTGTCCTCCATGCAATGTGTTTGGAAATCTTAGAAAATTAAAAGGGGAAATTGTGACTATTATGTTGCACACACATGTCAGGATTAATGTGAATATTTTGGTTAAAATGAACACTAGGGTTAAAACAGTGAGGTTGTGGCCTCTCAGCCATTTACACAGAGGGCATGTATTGGGATATAAGCTATCCATGCTGACCGGATAAAAAGTTAAAGGCCCTGGGAAACCAGTAGGGCCAGTCTTGACAGGCTCTGCTTGACTCCTGCAAACTCCAACCAAAGTGCCAGATCAGTGCTTTGTTATCTTTTCCTCTAGTAGATGTCTCACTGAATAATAATATATTTATGTGTATTTTTGGCATTTAATTATGGGTAGACAAGGCTTCTAAGAAAGCCTCCACATCTTACGGGAAAGAGACAATTCCAAATCTCTCCAATGGCCAAGGGCAAGAGAAATGGTAGACTATGACTTCCACACCAGAACTTGAGGGAGCCCTTTGCCAATGCTGCTTAGCTCTTGCTTCCACTGTGTACATCATATTTTAATGTTGCCAAAGCTGCTGAAATACACCTCAACTGCTTGCTTACTGCACTTGTTTCCTAGTAAATTCTTGTCCTTGGTGATCCTAAGAACAGAGATTTCTGCTGTGGTTCAGGTTCAGCCACAACGTGGCTCAAGGTATTGTGGAAATGAGGTAAGCTTTAGACTTTTGTCCACCAAATGCAGCTCACATCTGAGGTAAAAATTTCAAGTGTTAAGGAAATAGCCAAAACAAACAAACAACAACAAAAAGCCTCCAAACCCCAAAACCCTCTCTGTCAAGGCACTAGCAAAAGAAAACACTTCTATTAGGAATAAGCACTGAAGCAGAATGTGAAGAAATCACACTTTAAAGATTGGCAAAGACAGGAGCAATTCTTGCTCTTTTCTTCCAGGCAAGAGAAACTGCACATTCCATCCCTTGTCAAGATGAACAGTAACCGGTCCTCAAATAAGAGGCCAGCACCCTTTGCCACACACAATTCATGCTACCTCATGTGGTAATTAGGTTGACTATCTGAGCTAGTTAATTGCCTCTATCTTTAGTAAAAATAAATGTCTCTTTATGACAAGACATAATTCTCCAACTTGAAGAAAGGAACCCGGGGAAGTCAAGCTCTTACTTCCCCAGTGAACTGGAGATGGGAGCAACATCTTCCTTGATGTTTGCATTTCAAAGAGATGGCCCCTAGGTCCTTGATTGGCTACTCTAGGGTATGAAACTGTCAAAAGGCTTATTTAATATTCAAGAAATTGTATATATGTTTCAAAGAAATTTTCTAAGGTAATATTTCTAAAATGTAGGCAGTGGAGTTTCAGGAGGAGGAATTAGTTTTTAAAGTCTGATTTTGATTTTTTTTTCTCATCTTGGTAATACACACACCGATTTTTCTTTTGCAAAGTTTTAATTTGCATGTAAATTGTCTGGTGATATGTTTAAGAATATATATTGCTTTACATCCATGGCCTAGATGTTTGCACTCCAAATCATCACACTAGTGAGGCCAGTGTCGTTAGCCAGAGACCTTGTTTTGATTCAGGAGCACTGTTAGATGAGCACCTGATCGGAACCACATGGAAGGTACTACTGGGCTGAGGGGCAAAATAAGGATATAAAAGACTTATTAGGAAACACTCACAAATAACAACAAGGTAGAGAGCCCCCATTTTCTTCCCTTCTTCCCTGGGGTGTGTGGAAGCAGCCATCCAATCTCCAGGATGAGATCCTGACCCCTTTTTTCTTTAAAGAGAGTTACAACAAGAAGCCCCACCTCTATAAGGCCAGATAGCCCAAGGTTATGGGTAGGGCAAATACCCACTACATCCCCATTGTTGTAACATGAAGGGGCTGGCTTGTTGGGGTTTCTGTTCTGCCTGGTACCCCACAGCTCGCAAGCCCCAAAGAAAATCACACAGAGATCTCTGTAAATTATAAAGCTGATTGGCCCATTAGGTCAGGCTACTTATTAGCTCTTGTAGCTTATATTAACCCATTATTCTGATCTATGCTAGCCATGTGGCTCAGTACCTTTTTCAGCTGGCAGGTCACATCCTGTTTCCTTGGTGGTCTGAGCAGGACTGGGAGGAATCGACTTCCTCCTTCCCAGAATTCTCCTGTTCTCATTGCATCATTTCTACTTCCTGTCTGGTTTTCCTACCTATAATTCCTGCCTGGCCTATCAGCATTTATTTAAAACATGATTGACAGATTACAGACAATTTTCTGCACCACATTGTTACCCAAGAGGGATGGCAAATGAAGCAGAGAGGAATGATGAGGAACTGGGCACTGATGCCAGAGGGAGTCCAGAGCAGATTCCACTGTGATAGAGAAAATGAAAATAAATGTGAGCTAGAAGATATGCTGTAGGATCCAAGGAAGAGGGGAAAAGGAAAGACAATGAAGAAAAAAAAACCTGTTTTTAACTTCATTCAAGAAAACACCACAGAAGTAAGATATTAGGCAATTTTGGAGCAGGAAATTAGAAGATATAAATTAAGAAAGTGAATAAATATGGGATGTAAAGTATCTCTATTTTAATCTTTCTGGAGGTTGAAAAGAGTAACAAGGTAGAGGACTGAACTAGAACTGGGCACTTTTAGAAAAGAAACAGGAGTAATACTTTGAGAGTATAAGCAAGAGAGTGTCTCTACAGAGAGCCATAAAATCTCAGTGAAATGAAGGGAGTGTAGGCTGGACAAGAGGGGTAGAGAGAGGAAGGAGCTGTCAAGTGATTAGTTCAGAGGTCTTTGCCAGAATCAGGGGCTGAAAGGAAGGTGTCTGACAGTAGAAGGTGGTGGTGAAGGAGAGCAGAGTGTGTGACGTTGTGATGAGGGGTGGGACTCCAGGTTAATATGGCAGAAGGAAGGGATATTGACTCAAGTGCAGTGTGGGTTAGATTCTTCTCTTCCTGTCATTTCTTTTTTAAATATATTCTTCTTTCAAACATTACATCCAAACTGACCACAGTTTCCCTTCAGAAAAGAGTTGCCCCCCACCCCAGATTATCAACCAAAGACAGCATAACAAGATGTAACAATACTAGGAACAAACCCTCAAGTCTGATTGAGGCAACCCAGTAGGAGAAAAGGGGTTCCAAGCACATGTGAAATAAACGCTCCCACACCCACTATGATTAGGAGACTAGAAACAAACTTCTATTCTCAAGACTAAATGAGGCAACCCAGGAGGAGGAAACAGGTCCCAACAGCATAATAATAAATACCCCCTTCCACTATTAGGAGTCCCACAAAACCTCCAAGCTACATCTGATCCTGAAGAGTAAAGTTTAATAGAAAAGAGAAACACAGATGCCACAATTTCCCCTGATTTGATGCTAATCTACCAAGATATTGGGATTCCGTTGGAGGGAGTAGAAGTAGGGAGAAGCTTGGTGTTCTAAGAGGGTAGGTAGCAACTCCGTGGGTGTCAGTGACTGCTAGTAGGTGATTTTGAGGCAGGAATAGCTAAGATCTGAAACATCAAGGTTGAACCATCTCAGAAAGGATGGAGAACAAAAGTTCTGAAGATGGATGGGAGCAAAACAATCTTCCTTCTCCCCTTACTTCAGCCTTCCTGAGACTGTGAAGAACACCACCCTCATGCATAAAGCAGAATAAGCCACAACTCTCAGGGGTAGCCTATATCTAATTTACAACAAAAAAGATGATGTGAACAGAAAAAAAATACTACTTTTCCAAACGATTTTCTCCTGTCAAAGCAACAAAGGAAAGACTGTAATTGTTATCTTCCATGTAGTTTATTTCATAACAAGCAACATGCAGTATATCCACCTTGTATATGGGCTTTTAGTGTCCACATTTGTGATAAACATATCAGGTAATGTATGTATTCACTGCTGTGATAGCATGTCCACACTTGTGATAATCATAACAGGTAATGTATGTATGTATGTATGTATGTATGTATGTATGTATGTATGTATGTATTCACACCTGTGATAGTATGTGTGTGATTAAGAAAACTTTTTTTAGAATTCAATACCTAAGCAGTATTTCAATGCTTGTCTTTGACTTGTCCTAATTAGTGTTTAATTCCAATGTAGCTAAAATGATTGAACTTAGCATTTGATCTCCAGGGAGGACCATTATCAGGCACATGATAAAATATCAAGACCACTCTTGTCTAATTCATGTTACTATTTAAATTTTTATTTATTATCATTGTAAGCATGTGCAGATTAATTGTGTGGGGATGTATGTGCCATGGCATACTTATATGGGTAAGAGGACAACTTCATGGAGTAGCATCTCTCCTTCCATTTTTGTGAGTTCCAAGGGTCAAACTCAGATCACAGGGATTGTACACCAAATATCTTTGACCACTGAACCATCTGGCCAGCTTGACTGTGTATTCTGAAGATTAGAAATACTTATGTATTCAGTCAAATCAATGTAAGAAAATGGATGATGCAAGCAGATGTGATGTGTGGAACAGATGTTATCTGTGAAATAATCTTTAAAGAAGGAATAGATTTTGAACAATGATTGAAAGACCCACATTTGCCGTTATAAGGATGCAGGTGGTGTTTCACTGCATTCCATGGAGCTAAAAGAAACTCCAGTTTATTTGTTTCAGAAAGCAACGAAGCAGAACTTAGAGCTATAGGAAGATGTAACTGTTCCTGCTTATTCAGAGAGTTCTTCAGTTCTTACATTATAAACAAGGGCATAGGGGCCAGATACACATCATCTTAGCCCAAGAGACATGTGACCTGCATTAAAGGAGCAACAGGATGAAGCAGGCTTCATCCAACAAGTGTATTTGACATCACAGTCTTGATTTTCTGTTTAGTGTCAGGAAAACCATTGAAACAGGGTTTTGATGAAGTGCTAGCATTTTACTGCCATTCTGTTTAATTTTGTTTTATTATACAGGTAATAGCATTTATTCATTCTGAAGTATCTTCACCACTTCTAAAATAATCCCAAGAGTTGGCAGCATCCCACTCCTAAGCAGAGCCACTCCTTTAGCGAGCCGAGGTATGAAGGCTTTCCTCTTAGGGAACAGTCTATCAGCCTCAGTAGAAAATGGCAGGTAAAAACCCAGACATTTCAACTATCTGTCTGGCTCTGTGAAACAGAACCTAGGATGACTGGCTCCTCATTTTCATTGTTGTGAGCAGAAGTATTTGCTATAATCCCAGCCCCCTCTCATTCTTGGAAACTGTTAAGCAGAAAAGTAAGGGAATGAATTTCTGCAAAAAAGACACAACTTGTCTAATGACAGTTTCCAGCATGAACTTTTGAAATCTGTAGATAGCAACTCAGATGCTAAAGCTAGTTGGCTTCAACAGCTGTGCTTGTTTGGTTACTCGTTTCACAATGTGTTCATCTGAAGCAGGTGCATGAGATTTCTGTAGAAATGGTGTACATATTTAGAAAGCTCCTGTTTCTACCAGGCATGTTGTTTTGACAACTTAAGAAAATTTTCTTCATTAAAATGAATACCATTCTCCTTAATTTCCCAGTTAAATCAGTAACAGAGAATACTATTTAAGATCTAATCTCATTCATCTTGAGGACAGTACTTAACATAACTCATCACAAAGAAAATAGACTCAAAACACTTCACTCAGAGACACTGGAACCTGATGTGGCTGCAGTCCAGTTAGGTTTACTGAAACTCAATTCTACATATCTTTTAGGATCAATGTCACCTTTCAAAATTTGACACAATGCTCTTTAAATGGAGAGTTTCTATATGATATTGGAAGAACAAATGTCCTTTCTTTTCATGTAGAAAAGGCAGTTTGACAGTTTTCCTGACGAGATCAAGCATTTGTTTTTCATTTAATAACAGTGACATAATTGCAGGGTTTAACAATATTCCTGTGAAAAACAATCTGTATGCATTTTCTTGATGCATGTAAATGTCACCTCTGGTAGAAAAGAATGATATTTGTCAAGATGAAAGACCACTGGATATATCTCAGACTAATGATCTTTTAAAATTCATTTAAAAAACATATTTTTGTTTATTTTCATGTGTATGTGTGTGCGTTTGAGTGAGTTAACAGGCACCAAATGCCTCCAAGAAACCCCAGGTGAGAAGAGGGCCCTGATTGACCTGGAACTGCTGTAGCTAGGGGCAGTGAACCGTAATGTATGGGAACAAACCTTGCCCCCCTCTGCAAGAGAATCAGTGCTCTTTGCCACAAAACTGTCTCTTCAGAACCCACTAATGACTTGAAAATTACATTTTGGATCAAAACTCTTCTGCAGCTGTGTAGCATCATCCAGGAAAATTTAGAAATTAAATGTTCTGGGACTTTGTGCTTCTACACACTAATAGGAAACTTGGCTTCATCCTGTAGCTCAACAGTCTCTCCCTCTGTGACAGTCCAGCCCTGCTCCATTTCTCATGTGGAGAGTTTAGTCCATGACATAAAGGTTTCCTTCACTGCAGATAAGGTTTGTGAAAGAATGAGAAACATTTGGTGGACATTAGTTACTCACACAAACAGAAGATGTTTACTCTTAATGGATAATGAGCATCCTCTGCCAGAGATAATAGCACAGGAAGATGGGCAAATGGGATGGTTCCCTTATTCTCTTGTTCATGACATTTATAGTCCAAGAAATTATTTTTGAAGAGGTACATGGGAAATAGAGAGTTTGAGATTAATATTTACAGCCCAGTTCTTTATCAAGTAGAGTAGAATTGAGGTTAAAGTAGCACATTTGTGAGTTCATCAAAACACCATGGATATTTCAGAGGTGGGTGTGCACTCCAAGATCCTGTGGAATAGGAAGACACATCCTTCAACAACAGTGCTATCCAAGTTCTGGTTAACTGCTGGGGCAACAAGAAGAGATTGAAGTGAATAGCATCTGATTTGAGTGCCCAGTGACTCTGAGAACTCAACTACACTGAGGGTTTTATGGATTATTGTGATAAGCACATTACAAATATTACCCCCAAAATAAAATTTATGCAGAGAGTACTATATGTCTTGTGTCTGCTCTACAAATAGGTTGTAAATGGAGACTATGCTTTGGTTTCCTGGCTGCCCAGACTGAAATAATCACACAGAAACTATATTAATTATAGCATTGCTTTGCTAATGACTCAGGTATATTTCTAGCTAGCTCTTACATCTTGCATTAACCCATTTCTACTACTAATCTGTGTATGGCCACGAGGATGTGGCCTACCAGTAAATTTCCGAGGGTAACTTTCTCCTTTAGCAGCTACATGGTGTCTCTTTGACTCCACCTACTCCATATATATATATATATATATATATATATATATATATATATATATATATATATGTTCAGACTTCCTACCTAGCTATATTCTTCTAAGGCATTGGCTAAAACAGCTTTATTTATTCATAATACAATAAAGGCAACACATAAACAGAAGGACATTCCATAGCATCTCCTCTTTTCATTCTAAATAAAAAGGAAGGTTTTAACTTATTACAATTTCTATGAGTTGAAACTTGTTCCTCCTGTCAACTTTTGCCTTCAATCATGTGGATCCTACATATGGCAATTAGGTCTGCGGGATAGATAGTTTTACCCATCTACTCCTTGAGCCATCCTGCTGCCACTCTCTCAGTCATCTGCAGTATTTCTCCCTGAGATGTGCTGCTGCAGTGGCTTCGGTTTTTGCAATGTACATATGGGTGGTGTACTCAGAGTCACAGGTCTCACTGACAAGTGCATCTTATATTTATTTCATCAGATTTATTACTGAAAACATTGTCTGAGATCTTCTTTGGCTCAGCTCTATCTGGTCTAGAATTATAATTAACATTCCACCATATTAAAAAATATTCTCAAATTCAGTTTATTATCATTTCCTTACCGTGGTCTTCATAGTGGGTACCTTAGCTCTTGTGATGCCTTAGATTGAAGGTTGCGAGTCTTGCCCTGCTTTCACTTCTACTGATCTCTGGAATGTCCTTCTTTATTGTTTGCTGTTTCAATCCCATAACTTATTTTTTAAACGAAATTAACCACAGAAAATTATCTAAAGTAGTTCAAGTAAGTACTATGGAATCTGTCAATACATTAATATTCAGTATTGGCCCAAATACACAATATACTTGAAAGAAATTTTCTCAGAACTATGAATACGTGTACCATCTTCCCCAAATACAGTTATGTATTAGCTTTCATTTGGTCACCTTTAGCTGATCACAAGACACTTCTACAGTGAAAAAATTTTAAATACAAAAATTCCAGAAGAGAAGTGTATATATATATATATCCACACACCCAATTTTAGGCTACCACGAGACTCAAGCAAGTTGTCCTTTGACCTCCATGCACATATTGTGTCTTGCATGTGTTGTCATACACAAAAATAAATATCCAAATATTAATCATTGTGCGACAGTTACCATGATGCCAGCGTGTTTCCAATTTACTTTTTATTGTTTCTCACAAATGCATTATTATTCATTATACACTGTGACATCCTCTTCGTCACAGCATGAAAATGTCTAGCCCACAAAATGCTTACAAGTCATCATTTTCTTTCCATATTTTACTAACAGTTTTCTTCACATGAGGAACTTTAATAATCAAATAAAAATGCTTCATCTATGTTCCTTAAGACGAACCGCCTTCAAAAGAAAGTAACTTTATCTAAACACAGAAAAAACCATTTAAAGGAATATAATAAAAATGCTGTGTCATAATTTATTTAAAAACATTTTAGGAATCTTTTTCTGAAATGCAGATTTTTTTGAATAATGAATGAGGACATTCATTGATGTTTCCTCTAGGTCGGCATCTACTTTGAAAAAGTATTAATAGTGTTTCCATTTTCTCAGTGTGATGCTAATGTAGGGAAGAGACTGCCTGAAGCTGGAGAGCTGACACAGCAATTATAAACTCATATGGATCCTCCAGCGTCCCACAGCTCACAGCCACCTGTAACTCCAGCTCCAGGGATCCTACATCGCTTCTGGTCTCTGCAGGCATTTGCACTCCCAAGGTAGACACATGTAGACATACACAATAAAATAAACCAATTCAAAAGAGAGGCTGTCACACGCTTTCTATCTCACAGCTGCAATTGTCAGATAGTAATTGAAACTGCTCAGCCCCCATTCTCTCAGTGGATTTATTATGTTTATGAGAACATTATGTATTATCTTGTCTTTGTATATAGAAACAGATATCTGGTCTATATTACAATGATCCATCAAAATCCTGACACCTTATTCGTAGAAGCCTTCCACTCAATATTACAGTTAACTACTAACTCAACTATGCATCTGTACATAGTTTTTACATATATATGAGAATACAGGAATACATATAATTTTGTAAACTTGATAACAAGTTTTGTATTATATACTGAGTGTCTACATTCAAGGCTATGCTAACTCTGACCTCTCGCACAGTGTCAAAATGGTTGTCAAGTATTATATGGTATATAAGCACTGCAAAATTGGTGACTGGCGGGTGGACATAATGGTGGACATAATGATAATAAACAAACATATACAATATGTAACTTCTGAATGTTACAGCCATTGAGTAAAAGTAAAATAAGATAATGCGATTCAAAGTCATACATCTGAAGGTTTTATTTTATACAAAGTGGCTAGATGATGAGGATTAAAATATACTTGTAAGCTATGCTGAAGGGAAAGGAGTAAACTCCTGTTAAGACATCCAAAAGTCCAAGCTTGCTTTATTCAACCAACAATAGAGCCAGGCACAGACAGCTGTGGAGTGATGACGTCAGAGGCAGGTTAGAAGCTTAACTGTGAGCCCGTGAAACCCAGATTAAAGATCAGATATGTAACTTGAGTTTCTAAAGTTAGGATTAAACTTAATGTGTAAATTTTAAATTTATCTTAATTCAAAAGAATTAACAACAAAGTATTCACAAATATTGTAGATCTTATTCAGAAATGGGATATGTGCTTCTGTGTTTAAATATAGAGAAACATTTCCTGCCCTTTTCTAACAATTAAGATTTTAAATCAATTTATTTAAGGAAAGACAATGACCTTTGATGCTGAAGAGGGAATAAAATTAGGAATATACACAAAATACATAATGCAATAAAGACATGAACAGGATCAAAATGTGCAAAACAGTATAGATAATTAAAAACAAATTAGAAAAATTCCAAGTAAGAAAGCATTAAAGTGATTGAAAACAGAAATGAGTATATTAATCTGGGTGTGGTTCCTGACAAGGTAATCTCTGTCATATTTCCTTCAGTTTAAAAAGATGTTCCCTTCAAATTTTCCTCATAACTTTCACTAAATTGGGATAATTGCATCTAGAAGTAATTCATTTTGATAAATATTTGTATAAATTACAGCAGCTAATTTTTAGTGAATTAGGATTATTGGGATGCTGCTGAGGTAGAAGGGGTATGTTTTTCTATTGGAATTATCTTTCTAAGTTAGTAACTTGTATGCAACTAAAATGACAACATGAAGTATTGACAACATTTAAAATCCAGTTTGTTCCCTGTGAACATAAAGGACAATTTTTTGTTTTCTTGATTGGAACCTCTAGAGTTAAGAAATTCTGTGTATATTGTTATTAAAGGGGCATTTCTCTGCCGTCAGTCCTAATTCAAGTAGGTGCCATAGCCTTCAAAAATTTCTTTGTGGTTTCTGCTTAGAATTCAGAATTTCTCAGGGAGTAACTACATAGATAATTATTGCACAGGCAGGATTGTTAAAATCCACAAAAGAGACTGAGGAGACAGTGGGTATATGTGTGCCCAATGAGAATAACATAAGAACCTGGTTTTAGATCCTGAGGACCTATCTTAAAAACTTGAACAACTTTGCCCTCACCTGTAATGGCAGTTATGGATAGTGAAGACACAGGGATTCCCTAGGGTTCACTGGCAACTCAGTCTTGGAATTGATGAGCTTCGGGTACAGTGAGATACCCTGCCTCAAAAAATACAGTAGGGTGATGAAGACATTTTACATTGATCTGGGATCTCCACATTCACACACCTCCATGTGCACCCTCCCTAAGCATTTTTGTGCCCACACGGAGGCACAAACATCACACACATGTATAAAAAATAGTTCTGCAAAAAGGCTGCCGAGTGCAGCACTGTGATAAAGCATTTGGTTAGCATGACAAAGTCTTCATGTTTAATTCCAGCACTAAAAACAAAACAAAAAGTCCACAAAGTCATCACAAGATTCAAAACAAAATAAACACATAAAAAACAGGAAAACCTCACAAGAATAAATGTGTCTTGATTCTGTGGTGGCCTTATTCACATTCCTCAGTGACATGGTAATGTGTCTTATTCATTGAATCCAATTTTCTGTAACCTTTTTATTTTTTTTTTCTTCAGATGTTTTAACTTAGAACAGTGCAGGGAAATCTTGGAAACATTAGCAGAAGGGGAAATGTAGAGCTTCAGAATGAGAAACAGTAAGATCTCTTAAGTCCAGCTTTGGCTAAAAGACAGTCATAGGATCAGTGCCCTGAGTTGCAAAGACCACTGGGAAATGTAATCAGGCAACTGTTCGGTAAGGAGCTCTCTGAGGATAATAAAACCATGGCAAGTCATCCACTCTCTGGAGAAAGTCAGGGAAGAGCAGGGAGAGACTCCTCTGGCACTGGACAGTGTGCTCCAAGGGAGAAGTGGTACAATAGTTGCATTTTCTGCTAAGTTCTACTTAAAATGGTGCTCTAAATAGCTATCCAAAATTGAGATGATTTCTGGCAACTACATCTCACTCTAGTTACTGTTTCTTAACCTGTTTCAAGAAATTATAGTAACATAGAATTGTTTCTATATTTAAAATGTGTGTGTGTGTGTGTGTGTGTGTGTGTGTGTATGTTTGTGTGACCTGTATGCAGATGCCCATACACTAGATCCTCTGAAGCTGGAGTTACAAGAAATAGTGAGCTACCTGCTGTAGGTGCTGGAACCAAACTCCAGTGCCCTGCAAGACCGACAATTGTTCATAGTACTCGCTGGGCTGTCTCTGCAGCCTCTTTTGGGTTGTGTTTCTGGGAACCATGTCAGACAACAAAATACTCTTGAGCATCATGCACATTTTACTTGAATCTAGTCTTTTCTTGATATTTGGACATTCAGAAACATGTTGGCCTCGAAGGTTTTCCATGGGAAAGTGCTGCAGCTGATAGGTTTCCATGCTTTAACTTTGGAACAATGCTTTGGCATCACACATAGATCTTCAATATGAACATCTCCTAAGGAACAAACATCAACTTACATCTGTTCTTTCTTTTTGTTTTTGGTTGTTTGTTCCAGGAAAACCAGAGCGACCTACCAGATGTTGACTCAAAGTGAAATATGATTTTGTCATGTTGGGTTTTCCATAATTTAGTGAAGATAGAGACTGCATGTTGGTTTCCTGGCCACCTAGACACAAATAATCACACAAAACTATATTAGTTACAATACCATTTGGCTGATAGCTTAGGCATATTCCTAACTAGCTCTTACACCATAAATTAACCCATTTTCATTGATCTGTATGTGGCCAGGAGGCTGTGGCTTACTGTTAAGCTTCCAATGTTCTTCTCCTTCAGCAGCTACATGGTATCTACCAGATTCTTCCTTCTTTCTCCCTGCATTCAATTTCATTTTTTCTAACTATCTCTATTCTGTCCTGTCATAGGCCAAAGCAGTTCCTTTAAATAAAACATATTCACAACATACAGAGGGGGAATGCCATGTCAATTTATAGTACAAACTCGCATGCTAAAATTACTATGTAACTTTTGTGTGTGTGATGTGTATTTTGCATATTCCTATGTATTAGTGAGAGTATATACATGTAATGAACTGCTCTGGCGGTCAGAAGACTCTCTCCAGTGTCTGTCTTTACCCTCCATCATTTATACAGTTTCTTTTGTTGTTATTCATGCATGTATCATGATGTATTCATGCAACATAAGGATCCACAAGCTCTATGTCCCATCTTTAAATAGGTTCTCCCGAGTTACAGACATATGCCACCTCATCCAGCTTTATTTGGGTCCCTGGGTTAGGACTTACATGTCATTTTGTTGCTCTAAGCACTTCATACATTCAGATAACTTCCAAGTTCAGACATCTCCCAGGAGCATTTCGCAGCCTTAAAACTTGGTGTGCTCTGACTGCTTTTACCCTTTTCTATATTTTCAATAAAGAATAAACATCTTTCAAACTGTACCTAGCATCTTCTGACTGTGAGTCCACATGCATTTTCATCATGTTCAGCTGAAAGTCACGAGGAGATTGAGCTTCAGAACTTCCTTCCTCCTAAAGTTTCTTTCATCAGAAAGGGAATTCCAGGATTGGCCAGATGTGTCATTTCTCCATCAAATCACTGTGATGTTTTTCCTCACCTTAAGTGGATTTTTTTCTTTTTGGTATTCCATTTACTTCCTTAATTATGTGATACCTAGTTGTGTAGTTTGAATTTCTATGTTACAAGGAAACTACGGGACTCATGGACTACTTTAGTTATGGGGGCTATTGTGTGGGTGTTTCAGTGTTAATCTAAGAGAAATTTTGGTGGGATGTTATAGAGAGAGCTTATCCTGTCTGTCTATCGCTTTTTTTAATCTAAAACTTTTTGCTGATATGTGTATGTACCTGTTGTACTTAAAGTTTATTACAAACACATATAAAATTAGTATTTTAAGCTAGCAAAATAAAAGTTCAGGCATTCTCCATACAAGAAAAAAAATTCCCCATTTTAA
Source organism: Microtus ochrogaster (assembly GCF_000317375.1). NCBI lineage: Eukaryota > Metazoa > Chordata > Mammalia > Rodentia > Cricetidae > Microtus > Microtus ochrogaster. The sequence goes on along the minus strand of NC_022012.1, from coordinate 5,758,499 downwards.
ACGTCTATGATTTAATAAAAGGAGCACAAAGACATGAATGTGACCAGTAGTGTGAGAAACCTATGCATGAACTGGAGTTTGGAAACATGAACTGGGGTTTAAAACCCAAATGCTCAAAATATAGGACCCCTCTGTTGATTGTTTCCCAGCAGATGTGATAGAATATCTTGACACAATGTAACTTTAGGGAAAAAGGGTTTATTTATATTGGCTTACAAACCTAGAGGCTTCCACACCATGAAGTGGAAGGCTTGGCCACAGATCAGGAAGCCAGACTCTCAGTAAGGAAGCAGGGAGGATTCAGGAAGTGGGCCAGGCTATAAACTGTTAAGCCCACTCCAAGGAATGAACATTCGCCAGGAAGACTCAGCCTTCTAAAACTATGGAACCTCCTAAGCAGTGTCACCAGCTGAGGACAAGCGTGTAAATGCATGCGATTATAAGGGACATGTCATATAAAATCACAATCACGTGATAGCAAGGGATAGATAGAATGTCCCTGGAGAGGTACCGATTCACCTGAGTGGCATTGATTGGGAAGCTATACACATCTCCTCCCTACAGGACATCAAAACTTCAGAAGGTTTCTTCTTTTACAAGCCTAGCACAGTGTTATAAAATAAGTATACAAGAGCTGGTGAATAATAAAATAATTCACAAAAGCATTCTATTTCGAGTATCAAAATGCTTTGAAAGAAAATACCCCAAACAGATAAAGGTCGCATATTAAAGGAAGAAAGACAAGGATTAAAGTCACTAGTGGGTTGCTGGATGAAAGAGTGTTTGCACAAAGTCATCAGACGTAGAACAGGGAAATTCTGTCTTTGGTTCTCGCACAAGTGGGTCTGGACCGTGAGTCCTACAGAGCGCTAAATGGCTGCCCTTTTGCTTTGATCTTAGTGTATAAATATTGTGAATTATTCAGAGAGATTCAGCAGTATCTCGAATGCATTGTTGTGTAAATATTTAAACGCTTTTTTAAGTAGCCTTGTGTATATTTTGATGGCATTTTGACAAAATTCTTTACAGTGAGTGCCAAAAGTCAGTGTTTGCTGGCAGTAAGACCCAAATTCCAAGAGAAATGCAAATTGCTGTCATTTCTCATTTGTAAGACTGTTGAAAATTAGGAATCTATAAATATATAGTAGTGACGGGTTACAGTGACGTTTACTTTGCCATGATAGGGTATGTTTGTTTGCATTCATGGTACATACTGAAACGCTGGTCAAGTACAGAGCTATTGTTGACTTAAACAGAAGGAACAGCTTAATGAAGGTGATGATGATACCAAGCAGGTCATCTGCTGCTGATTTAAATACAGTACTGAAAGTACCTAATTTTGGATTATTAAGTTTTCTTAGTCTGAAGCTGGAGTGCTGGTAGTGTTCACATGTTTGAATTGTGAGCACAGAGAAACATGGCTGTCCAGACTGGAACACACACCATGCCATCAATTTGTTTATTCACTGAGGAACGCACATACTGTTTTTGACTTCACAAGTTGTTTATCAGAGGACAGTCTTCAAAACCAGAGATTTTAAAAAAATGCACTGATCTTGGTGACTTTATGAAGTTGGAGTGACAAGCAGTTTCATGGTTCTAAAAGGGTGGCCATTCCGATGAAAAATGCACAGTGGAAATGCCTCGTCCACTGCATTGCAACTTCCTATGCACACCAGTGCAGAAGAAATGTGGGCAAGATAGACCTGGTGCTTCAGCAGTCACCTTGCTGCATTTCATTTTCAGGGGCCCTGGAAGTTAGCCACTTACAACTCTGCAGTACTTCTGGGCTACCCAGAGTTTAATAATGCTATTTTAATGTAGCACCTGTACATCGTCTTCTACATAAATATTTCAAACAACGGACTGCAGTATAGTTGTATTAATATGTGTCCATTTGGTTTGTGTAGCTCAGTACATGTCTTCCTTTAGCTTGATAACTGTACTTTTAAAAAATGTATGTAGACAAGGATTGGCTCATTGTAGCCTGTAGAGAGTGCTCAGCAGTTAAGACTACACACATGGACTATTGTAAAAGACCCAATTTCAGTCCCTAGTACCCACATGTGTTAGCTTACAGCCACCTGGAATTCCACCTCCAGAGAATCCAGTGGCCTATTCTTCACAAGAACAGTGTCTGCTTTTAATCACTGAGCTCTCACCGTGGGAAGTTTTGATGAATTTCTTTAAAATGGCTATTGTTTTCCAACAAAATTACAGGAGGAATTTTTCCTTCCCAGAGAAATGCCTACACATGCATGCTTGTGTGTTTCTTCCTAGAGAAATATTCACACAGGCATGCTTCGTAGATAGACATTTGAGTTATCTCTAAAAGGTCTAATATAATAGCTTAAGGTAATTTTCTTATCCCACAATCAAGTCTAAACACTCCCTTCGGTTTATCAATATTCATGAAGCAGTATGACCACCATCCTGACACAGCGGGAGGTAATTTAGTCATTGTTAATTTCCTAACTCAAGGTTTTTGTGAAGATTAAATTAATATCATTAAAACATGTACAAAAGCCCTCGTTAGATGGATATTTCAGTATCACTGTGGGCTCACTATCACAAAGAGAATCTCTATCCTTGAGTGAATTGATTGAAGAAATATTGTACAATCATGCTATACATTAATTTTGATTTTACACTAAGTTAGCATTATAAACATACATATATATGAAGTGTGTTAGACTTTTGCTAAAGTATTTCACAACAACAATAAACATGCAAAGAATAAGAGGCCTTTCAAAACAATTCCTTTGTTGAAAAACAAAACAAAACAAAACAAAACAGCCTCAGTAGCATCGTGGAGAGATCTACAACATATTAGTTACTACTGGAGTTCCAGGAAAAGATAAAATCCCTGTGCATTCTGCCTGCTGCAAGGTAGCGGACAGTATTAATAAACACATTCAATTTATACCAGGAGAAGCTAGTGCCTAATTGTATTCTGTTGTTCTTTGCTAATAATTATATCATATACATGCATAATTAATAACAGATTTTGCAAGAAACAGGTGGAAGAATAATAAAAAAGAAATGGGATCCATAAATCTTTCAGTTCTCTAACAGGTTTAAAGATATCTAGTTACAATTAATCAATCATGATAAAACAAGTAATTTTTTGTTCTATCTAGAAACTTCTAGTTACTGGTTTTGTGAAATTGCACCTCAGTATTCCTAGGCTCCAGATTTACTTTTGTTAATTTCTTTTTAGAAATATAAATTGAGACTCAAAACATTCTCTAATCTGTCTAAAATTCCACAACTAGTTTTATATCCACCCAAAGGAACTTCCCCCCTCCAAAAGGGAGCTTTTGATGTTAGTGAACATAGAGATTCTTTCAAAACTTGCCTGTTCCTTCCAGGGGTTTCCACTTGCTTAATGGGCTGTTTAACAAGCTTTCACAGAAATATATGTGAATTCTGCTCACTGTCACCACAGTTCATGGGCAGTGATCATGAGTGTTCACCTTAATGCTTTCCTAAAGAAAAGCCATTAGCTAAATAGATATTATTACATGCTAATGTTCCATGGCAATCCATTTCCCTGGTTTGGGGGATAAAAATATTAATGAACTTTAATTGCTTTCTCCAAACTTACATCTGTATGATTTAAAAATTAAATACAATGTTTAAAATGCCCTTTCTATTATGAATGAATTAAGACTTAAGGATTTGCTGAATTTCTATGAAATTACTTATTTCAATTAGTTTTTTCTGAATAACAAACCTCTCTAAAAGTTAGAAGAATTCAAGCAACAATTTATGGTTTCTTCTGATTCTGTGGGTTAGTGTGAGCTGTGTGTCGAGAGTTATCCATAGCCTTGGCAACAGCCTGGCTGCTTATGCTAATAGCTCTTAACAAGCCTTCCAGATGTCTGAGTTTAAAATCCAGTATGCCATGTGAAGCCCCAAATAAACCAGACTTTAAAGTAAGAAATCTGGAAAGCTTGTTAAAAACTTTTAGGATTGTATTGTTTAAAATGCAGAGAAGGTTATCTCCCGGGGTTAAAAGTGAAATTACACACAGAAGCAGATGTCTAAGGTCAGTCACAGTGGTGCTTAACCAGCAAATTTTCCTATAGGCTTTTCCACTCATTGGCAGGACTCTGTAATTATTAAGATTCTTCAGAGAAACACATAACCTATGTTAATACATTTAAATCAATTTCTAAAACTTACCAAAACTTTCCTTTAAAAAAATATTCTTTTAGGATTATTCCCCACTCACAGGGCAAAAGTAATTACTGGAGAGAGTGAACCATGTTATATTAATTATTAAAATGGAGACTTCCTTTAAAGATATTTAAAATCTGAAATGATAGATTTTTTCATATTTCAACCACTAAAATAATTACATCTGTAATGGTAATTACCTTATTAGTGATTAAAATTTTTCAAGGTCTTCAGCTGAGTGGACATAGAATGGTTTTCAAAATATAGAAGAAATGGGGCTGGCAATATTGCTCATGGGTCAAAGGCACCTACTAGCAAGCCAAAAGACCCAAGTCCAATCCCAGGTGTCACACGGTAGGAAGCAAAACAAACTCTAAATATTTCTTCCTTGACTCCCATACATCTGCCCACATACATGCAATGACTGGAAAATGTATTAGTCAGGTTTGTCTAGAGTAGCAGAACTTATGAAATGAATTGCCCTCTCTATATATAAAAGGGATTTATTAGAATGACTTACAAGCTCTGGTCCAGATACTCCAACAATGACTGAATATTGACAAATCCACTTGTTCATTCCATGAAGCTAGATGGCTCAGCTGGTCTTCAGTATGTGCCAGAACCCTGAAGAAGTAGACTCTAATTCTAATGAAGGAAAGGACTTGATAGCAAGGCAAGAGTAAGCAAGCAGAGCAAATGCTTCCTTCTTCCAAGTCCTTTATATAGGCTACAAGAAAAATATATGGTCTAGATGGGAAGTCGGTCTACCTACCTCAAAAGATCTGGTTTAAAGGCATGTCTTTCTATCCCAAAGACACAGATTAGAAGTGGAATTTCCCTCTAAGCAAAATTTCCTCAGCAGTTTGCTCCATATTGGGATTTTAGTTAATTCCAGATGTAGTTAAATTGATAACCAAGAATAGCCATCACAACATGTAATAGCATTTGTTGAAAAAAGATCATTGCCATAAAAAGGAATCTAATTCTGCACATGGGAGGTACAAGAAATATAAAATAAGACAGTACTTGTAAAGGTTAGTTTAGAATACTTATTTAAAATGATGATGACAAAGAAGAAATAATTAAAACCCTTAAGTCACACACCTTTATAACCCCAAACTAACATCTTAAGAAACTTCAACATTGTTCTCTCTTTATGTGCCTTCATTCTGTGAAATCTTGGTGAATAGTGTACAGACAGTATGAGAAATTTTTAATACTAATATCCACTGCAATGACTTTTTAAATTCACCATAAAGCAGTCTAGGTATTTGACTTACACCCGTAATAAAATATGTTCACCCCATTATCAAACATCCTTTTCTGATGGATGAACAAAGCAAGGCATGTAAAAATAACTGTATGCACTAAGCCAGTGAACTTATAGGATGCACAGTATTAGCTATTAATGAAATTTATATGGGGCCTTGAGATGCCTCTGTCAGTAAATGACTGCTCCCAATCATGGCTGTTGTTGGGTACCAATTTTTTTATGAGAGCTGCTTGTTTGTTCCCAGCTGCTCAGTCCTGAAATAATCACTCAGAAACCCTATTATTTGCAATACTGTTTGGCCAATAGCTTAAGCATATTTCTGGCTAACTCATATCTTAAATTAACCCATCTCCATTAATCTTTGTACTGCCATAAGGCTGTGGCTTACCGGGTAAAGTTCTTGCATCTTTCTCCGGCAGCGGCTCCACGGCTTCTCTCTGACATTGCCTCTTTCTCCCAGAATTCAGTTTAGTTTTCCCTGCCTAGCTCTGTTCTGCCCTGCTCTGCTACAGGATTAAAGCAGTTTCTTTATTAACCAATAATATTCACAGAATACAGAGGAGTATCCCACATCACCTTCGTTTTTCTGTTTAAATAAAAAGGAAGTTTTTAACTTTAACATATTAAAATTACGTATAACAAAACAGGTATCAAGTGAGAATTATATTTACAATATTTATATCTACTTTATTTTTTATCATAACTAATAAAAATTATAATTGTAATTATCTATTATTCAACTCCATCAAAGACTCCAGAAGGATATATTACCTAAGTAGGCATGAAGTGCATTGTAAGGAGCTTCCAAATCTCTAGAATTGACAGAGACATCTTGCTACTTGGAAAGTTACCCAAAGTTCTTCTGTATTGTTGGGGCATACATACTCAGCCTATGGCCCTTAGTGTCCAGCAGATTTTTCTATGAAGCAGGAAATTTCAAAGAGAGTTGCACCTATATTGGCAGTTTGTCAGTCACTGTCTTCTGTGCCCTGCAGAATGTCTGGCAGACTCTTTCACGAAGCAGAAACCCCAAAGGACTGTCTTACCTGTTGAGGCAAGTTCAGCAGTCATTTTCCTGTAGGTCCTGCATGTCCAGTTTTTACAGCATACCAACAAGCAGTCCAGACTTTGATGCCCACTGTCCTCTTGAAGTAATTGTTGCTGCCAGAAGCAGATGTGTCTCATGTCATGAAAAGTTCTAAGTTATTAAAAGATTTTAAATGCCATATTCTTTAGTCTTTGAAAGGTCTAAGGAATATCTATCCATATGAAATACATCTCTGTACATCTAGAAAACCCAACTAACATGACTACAAGATTGACTATTATAGATGATTTTCTATTAACTTATTATTTCTGTATTTTTCTTAATTATACATTACATTTTTAAATGAGCTGCACAAACAAAATACCTTAATCAGGGGCAGAAATATACATACACAGTATAACAAAATTGACCTAAAATTTATATCAATAAACCCAGACCCATACCAATATAAATCATTATAGCATATCTCCCTTTATATATAAGCAAACATTTATAAACAATCATTTAGGGAATTTGGGTGTAGTTCTCTCCAAACTGCCTTCTGCTTTTTGTTGGGGATGTTCATGGTGACCTTATGGGGAATCTTAGTCCATCAAACCAAATGAGTCTGGAAAAATTCCTCTGTGGAAACAAAAAAAGAACCTCTTTTTTAAAGCATCATATTCTTAGACTCAAATTTTGAAATCAAGAAACCTTTAAAATATATGTGTTGGTTTATCTTAGCAGTCTCCAAAATCAAATGTTTCTCTGTAGTCAAAAAATTCAAAGAAAACACAATAGTATGCATAATCCAAACTCTGTATATTTTCCATCCTTAAGTGTCTTATTTTTCTTTACTCCTTTACTTTTTCTACAAGTTTACTCTGTCTCTTTAAAAACTTTGTTTTATTTATTTTTTAATTATTTTTGTATAATAATACTTTTTTCTCTCCCAAGCCTATGTACATTTATCCTACATTGTGGCACAGTTAGAGGTCTTTTCCCTCTGAATTTGTTTCTTTATTGTGTATCTCTAATCCTTTTCTAACCAGACTGCTTCTTAAAATGCCAAGGGCTTCTTAGAAACCTAAGCAGCAGCATTGCTAGGGCAAACATGGCCGTGCTTGCTTGCTTGTTCCACAAAGTCTGAAATGATGAAAGTCCTTTCACTGGCTCTGAGACTGCCAGGTGGAAGCCGTTCTCACCACCTCAGCTCTGATAACCAGTTGGCCCATGCTATCACTAAGTAACTTGTAGCATGCTGTCCACAAACCCCATTTAAATGCTCAGTCTCCTGAAAGAGCCAGACTTTGTGCTGGCAGCATGGCCCAGAAAGCTACAGTTTCAAAACCATGAAGCTTTTTTTTCTGCTACTGCTGAATCAGGAAATCCTCTCCTAAAGGAGTCGTGGCATTAAGCTGTGCTTAACTCTTTTTCTTGTTTGTTTGTTTGTATTTTTTTTTCCTAAGAATTTCCTCCCAAATTTTAGTTGCTACTTTGATGCCAATTTGTTGTTGAGAGCCACTTGTTTGTTTCCAGTTGTTCAGCCCTGAACACGTCACATGAAAGCCATAGTTCACCTCCCAGAACCCATTGTGGAGGGAAAGAACAAAATGCTGCTGATTCTCCTCTAACCTCCAGACACTATGGACATGCATATACCTGAATTCATACACACAGACATATGGATAGTGTTAGTAGAAAGGCAAGATTACTCAGTGGGTAGAAGCTGATCCCTGGAGCCTACAAAATGGAAAGAGAAAACCAACCACTGAGAGTTATTCTATGACCTCTATTTGTATGCTTTCACTCACACACACACACACACACACACACACACACACACACACACACAAAGAGGGGGAGAGAAACAACACAAATTTTCATGAATATTTTACACTGAAAATTTGGCATAGTATCTTCCACAGTCAAATACATTGAAAGCTTAGGAGAATATTAACTCTTTTCTCTACCAGATAGCACTCACTGAGATGCTCTCTCAAGGTATATGGGAATACTCTGGTGACTTCAAAGAGTAATGCTTCATCCAAATTCAAAACCCGTACCATAGGTTGTTTAAAACAGAGACTCAATAAAATCGCCATAATTGAAATAAAATGTGGAGCTTGTAAAGAGCATGTGGTAGTTCTCTAGTTATTGGGCTAAAAGATGAATAGAAACACTTTAAAATATGGGGCATCAAATTGAAGTCTGATTTTGTTTATTCCAAACTGGCTACTCCCACAAATGACAAAATAAATATTTCATTGCAATATTTATAATATGTAAAAATAATTTTTACAGAGTAAAAAAAAACAGGCTGAACCAGACCCTCTGCATAGCATATGTTATATAGTCACAATTCAGACTATTTTACTTGAAAATCATTTATATTTTCCATTCCTTTATTATTTAGGAACCTTAGTTACTAAAGCTTAGTTCTTAACTAATATGTTAAATAAAATATTTTGAGGTTGAAGAGATGTTTCAGCTATTAAGAGCACTAGATGCTCTTGCAAAGCACCCAAGTTATATTCCCAGAACCAAGAGTTATGCCTTAAAACCTCCGTATAATATGAGCTCTGGAGATCCTCCACCCCCCCTTTTGGCCTCTGAGGGCAATGAAGCCATATGGACAAACTGACAGAAAGACAGGCAGCCAGCCAGTCAGCCATTCACACACAAAAAGGCAATTAAAAATTTAAAAAAAAATCTCATTTGTAGATTTTTTTTGTGTCTTTTGTATTTCTTAAAGATGCTTGGGAAAGTGACACAGGATAAGCTTAACAGTATTACTGTTTTTCTAGGCTTCATGGGTTGACAGGGCTCATCATTCTAATGAAGTTTCGAGGGGATTAAGAGTTGACATCGCCTTGCCTATCTGTAAATTCTACATCGCTTGCCTTACTGTTAAAGTGGATCTCAAGACTCAGCCTAGACAGTACACCTGACAACTGTTTCCTGAAATCACTGCTGTTTTGTTGATTATGTGGACAAAGCAAAGTCAGTTCTCAAGCTGGACTTCAGATCCATTCAAATGTTTTGGCTCTGAAAGGTGTTAGTGACTCCTTCCCCACTCAGATATCTGCTTTATAGAAATTATAGCATAACTCAACAGTCACAGGTTAGGTGGACATACATAAATGACCTTGAGAACAGTGGTCCTGACAATCTCTTTGGCTTCCTACAAATTCAGAAGAGCTCATAAACTTATTAAATAAGAATATGGATATTTAAAGTACCAGGCTTTTATGCTTTTCTGCAATTTCATGGGAGGATCTGATTAGAATATTACACATAGCACATGATTTACATACAGACTTTTAGAATAATCTTTAATGTCGTCCTGTGGACAACATAACTGCATTTATTTTTATTATTTCTGTGTATCCATGTATTAGTGTATGCACATGAGTACATAGGTATATAAAAATTCAGAAGAGTGCATCACAACCCTTGGTGCATATGGGTGTGGAGATCCAAATTCCAGATAATGCATGATGAACAAATGTGTATTTGCATGTATGTATATTATGTGCATATGTTTATGTAATGTTGTGTTTTATATACATAAATGTAGAATATATGTGTGTACATATATGGTATAAAAGACCTTGAGGACCACACTATATGTGTATGTGATATGTATGTATATGACTGTGTGAACATGTAGATATATGTGTGTAATATGGGAGCAAAAGTACAATGGTACTTGCTTAACTGCTAGAGTATGACTTTGTGGCTTCAGTTCTTTCCTACCATGTGAATTTGGGGCATCAATCTTGGCAGCAAGCACCTTTACATTCTGAGCCATTTCATTAACTATTGGTTGCTTTTTTAAAGAGAAATCCATAATCTACAGAGTTCAAACCTTGACAGGAAGTGGGTGGTCTTTCTGAGTCAATACTCAGCACTAGATAAAGGTTTTTACATAGCCACTGTTGAAAAAAGTTCTTTGATTTTATTTATTTATTTATTTATTTATTTATTTATTTATTTATTTATTTAAGATTTCTGCCTCCTTCCCGCCACCGCCTTCCATTTCCCTCCTCCTCCCCCAATCAAATCCCCCTCCCTCATCAGCCCGAAGAGCAATCAGGGTTACCTGCCCTGTGGGAAGGAAACAAATGAAAACCCTCTTTGTAAAAGCTCCAAAATGTTTCCAGTGATGCTAGTAATTATCAACTAGTTACAATGAAAAAAAAATCAAAGCTTACCTGGCCCTCAGAAACATTGGACACCATATGTAAAAGTTGACAGAAAGAAGATTCAAACGTTTTATTTCACAGTCCCAAAAAATTTAGATAAGCAGAAATGATATGTGTGTAAGTCCCTGTTTTATTGCTATGAAGAAATGCTATGACCAAGGCATCTCTTATAAAAGAAAGCATTTAACTGGGGACTTGTTTCCAGCTTCGGAGGGTTAGTCCATGATCATCATGGCAGAAAGTAGACCATCAGGCTTCAGAGCAGTAGGTAAGCTGCAGGCAGAGGGAGATATAGGGAGGGGGAGATAATGAGGACAGAAGGAAGGGAGAGGTAGAGCATAAACACATTCCTGGACCTGGCATGGGCATTTGAAACCTCTTACTTGGGCTGGTTCCATACTAGGTCTCCAGATATCCCGGGCAGGTATCCCCAAACTGTCATCACAAACATCTGGAGTCTCCAAAAACAGTCCAGACCTCAGCTTCATAACTTCACACAAGGCTGCTCTGGGCTAGTGTGGGAGGTAATTCTGTCTATGTGTTGCTTTTATTAGTTAATGAATGAAGAACTGCATTGAGCCTATGGCAGGGAAGAAAAGAACTAGGTGGGAAAAGCTAGGCTGTATGCTGGGAAAAAGAATTGTGGAGTCAAGAGAGAAGCCATGGAACTGCCGCAGGAGACAGACGCTGGGAACTTTAGCCAGTAAGCCCCAGCCACGTGAGAATATACAGATTAATAGAAATGGATTAAATTAATATAAGAGTTAGCCAATAAGAAGCTAGAGCTAATGGGCCAAGCAGTGGTTTAATTAATACAGTTTCTGTGTCATTATTTTGGGTCTAAGCTAGCTGGGTAGCTGGGAACCAACAAGCAGCATTTTCTCCAACACTTGGCCTCCATGCAATGATACTCCTGACATATGCCTGGCTTCAGTGAATTTTCTTGCCACAAACCCTTGTCTCTTGTCACTAAAGCCAAAATCACAGGACTGAAGCTGCCAGGTTTTGCTGCTTCATAGGTCTGAAGCTTGGCCTCCTCTTTCAACTTCATTTGCGTTAGCTTTCTTTTGCAGATGCTTTTCTTGGCTGGTTAGGTTTTCCTTTAATTTCTTTTCACAGTTTTGAAGAGTAACTAGGTAGTGTCTGGTTTTGAGGTCACCACTCCTTTTATTCCATTTTTCATCAGGCTTTTCTTTAAACTTTCTATCTTCTTGAGCCCTGTACTTAATTCCAGAAGTACATTTCTTGGTGCCACTTTTCTCCTCAAACTATGTATTTTGTATTTCTTCATAGGAGTTATTATGCATAACCACATGACACAGTCAAACCTAGGCTGTCTCAAGTTTCCTTTGCCAATTTTCTTCATGTTATCTTGAGCCATATTTTTAGGACAATGACAAAATGTAGCCACATTCTTTGCAAAAATATGGCAAGAATTGTCTCTAGACCAGCTGTTATTGTTTTTCCCCTTTGAAACTTCTTGACTTGGGCTCTCATAGTTCAAATCACCCAGAGCACTGTCTTCTATTTTCTTACGAGAACAAGCCAGGAATCTCCAGGAAAAGCATCCAACCACTTTTCTAGTCTCAAATCACAAAGTCTTCTATAGTCCTCCAGTGGACAGCATTGTCAGGTCTGTCACAGCAATACCCTGTGGTCTCAGTTACTGTTTTATTGGTGTGATGAGACACCATGACCGGAGTTAACTCTTCTAAAGGAAAGCTTGCTAACTGTTTCAGAGGTTTAGTCCAGTGTCAGCATGGCAGGGTCATAATGACACTCAGGGCACTAGAGCAGTAGCTGAGAGCCACAATTTGATCCACACAGAGAGAGACAGAAAGACATTGACAGAGCCTAGCAACTTGATAAGCATAATTGTATATACTATATACACACATATATAAATCCATAATTATATATATTCACGAAGATTGCACTTTCCTCATATTTATCAGGACTTATGTTTAATGTTTAACATCACACACATTCACTCACTCACACACACACACATACACGCACAGATACACACCAGATATACCTTCAGTGCTCAGAAATTATAAATCATTTGTTTTTTCCAGGAACTCAGATTTTCATTTCATTTCCCTGCAGGATTTTGGATAAATGCAGTGATTCTTACTGTTGATTCTTCTGAATGTATTTCCCAGCAATGCTACAAAACCTTGTGTGAATAAATGTGGCTATTTAGTCTCTAAATGTTAATCTGCTTGAACTCCATAACCAGTACAACTAATTCTAATATGTAGCATATAAAAGTATACAATTACATTTGAATTACATTCAGATAACAATCAAATATTATTTTTAGTATGTCTCTCAATGAGATGAATAAAATTTGGTTTATCATTACCCTTACTAAATATTGTTGTTAGTTAGAAAGATAATTTTACTATTAATTCCACCTATTTTCTTTGCCTACAAATGAAAGTTCTGATAAAAAATCATTTATGTGGTCCATTAGATGCAAACAAATAGATTTTGAAATGTCAGTGGCACATAATTCTTTGAAATCTTTCAGTATTTTGTGCTAGATTAGATGACATTTTATCATGAAAATAATTTTTAATGATTATGTATCCTGCAGCCAGAGTTCACAATACAGTGTGAATTACAGATAAAAAATAAATGGAGATAATGAGAAACAATGCAGCTCTCCTTCATAAAGCAAAAAAAATATTGTAATATATAATTGATTATAAAATGAAAATGATAAGAGTGAATTCATAGTCACACTATAAAATTATTAGTGGATGAATTATAATAAAAACTGCATGTTGACATTCTGCAACTAATTCTCTAAAAGTATCTGTACCAATGCTACAGATTTGGGTAATTGCTCTCACACAGGCTGTCCATACTTGAAGGTAAAGTTCTGAAGAGAATGCAATGGCTAACGGACCCTAGACATAAAGAAATGTATCTTGGAGTTATAGAGTGAAAACATGGTGGTTAGGGGAAGAGCAGTGTACAGTCGTGACCACACCTGCCAAGACTAGAAGAACACAAGAAGGGCATGTATTGGAGGATAGGATAGTTGAAATGTTTCATGTCAGCTAAGGTAGTATGTGACACAGAGGTGGCCAGTAACATTAGTAGAACCTGAAAAAAAAAGATGAACCATGTCAATGATGCCAAAAAGAACAAAATTACTCTGAGAGCACACATGAGCTGCTAAATATATTTGTAATATATAACCTGAAAGAATGAAAACTGGGCTCCAGGCATTTAGAAACACTTGAACAAATATTTCCCTTTTATTTTCTTTTTAAAACAATCTTATTTTATATACCAATCCCAGTTCCCTCTCCCTCCTGTCCTCACATTCCCCTGCCTAATTTATAACCCCCCATACCCTCCTCAGAGGGTGAGGCCTCTCATGGGGACTCAACAAAGTCTGCACACTTGAGGCAGGACCAGGTCTTTCCCACCTGTATCTAGGCTGAGCAAGGTATTCCTCCATAGGGAATGAACTCCAAAAAGACAGTTCATGCAAAAGGGATAAATACTAGTCTCATTGGGAGTGGCCCCACAGACTTCTAAAGCCGCACAAATGTCACCCACATTCAGAGGGCCCAGTTTGGTCTTATGCAGGTTCCCAGCTATCATTCCAGAGTCAGTGAGCTCCCACTTCCTCAAGTCAGCTATCTCTCTTGGTATTCCCATGATGGCCTTGACCCTTTGTTCATATTATTTCTCTGTCCTCTCTATGACTAGACTCTAGGAGTTTGGCCCAGTGATTAGTTGTGGATCTTTGTCTCTGCTTCCATCAGTTACTGGATGAAGGTTTTATGATGGTAGTTAAGGTCATCATCAATCCGATTATAGGAGAAGGGCAGTTTAGGCACCCTCTCCACTATTGCTTAAATTCGTAGCTGGCATCATCCTTCTTGATTCCTAGGAATTTCCCTAGTGCCTGCCTTCTTGCTAACCCTACAATAGCTCCCTCTGTAAAGATATCTCTTTCCATGCTCATCCTCTCTGTTCTACCCCCAAATCAAACTTCCTGACCCCTTGTGTTCTCCATGTTCCCTGTTTCCACTCTCCACTCTTCTACCACCGTTCACCCTCTCTGCACACTCCTAATTGTCTTAGGAGAACTTCCCTACTTCCCCTTCCTGGGTTTTTACCTCTTTCCTGTTCTCTCTGGGGTTATGGACTGTTGGCTGGTTATCTGTTGCTTTAAGTCTAATATCCACTTAAGATTGAGTACACACTGTGGTTGTCTTTCTGTGTCTGGGTTACCTCACTCAGGATAGTTTTTGCTAGTTCTAATCATTTGCATGAAAATTTCAAGGTGCCATTTTTTTAGTGTTGAGTAGTACTCCATTCTATAAATGCACCACATTTTCTTTATCCACTCTTTAATTGAGGGGCCTCCAAGTTGTTTACAGGTTTTGACTATTATCAATAGTGCTGCTATGAACATAGCTGAGCACATGTCCTTGTAGCATGAGTGTGCATCCTTTAGGTATATGCCCAAGAGTGGTGTTGCTGGGTCTTGAGGCAGATTGACTCTCAATTTTCTGAGAAACTGCCATACTGATATCTAAAGTTGCTTTACACATTTGCATTCCCCCCAGCAATAAAGGATGTTTCTATTACTCCACATTCTCTCCAACATAAGCTGTCATTAGTGTTTTTGATCTTAGCTATTCTGACAGGTATAAGAGGTATCTCAGAGTTGTTTTGATTTCCATTTCCCTGGTGGCTAAGAATGTTGAACATTTCCTTAAGTGTTTTTCAGACATATGAGATTTTTCTGTTGAGAATTCTCTTTTAAGATTTGTACCCCATTTTATAATATTGTTATATGAAATTTGGATATCTAGTTTTCTGAGTTCTTTATAGGTTTTAGAGATCATCCCTCTGTCAGATGAGAGGTCAGTGAAGATTTTTTTCCATTCTGTAGGTTGCTGTTATGTCTTGCTGACTGTGTACTTTGCCTTACAGAATCTTCTCAGTTTCAGGAGGTTTCGTTTATTAATTGTCGATCTCAGTGCCTGTGCTACTGTTGTTGTATTCAGGAAGTGGTTGCCTGTGTCCATACATTCAAGGCTACTTCCCACCTTCTCTTCTATAAGCTTCAGTGTGGCTGGCTTTATTTTAAGGTCTATGATCCATTTGGTCTTGAGTTTGTGCATGGGGATATATATATATATTTGCATTCTTCTACCTTTCAATATCCAGTTATGCCAGCACCATTTGTTGACAAAGCTTTCTTCTATCCATCGTATAATTTAAGCTTCTTTGCCAAGTCAGGTGTTCATAAGTTTGTGGTTTAATATCAGGGTCTTTGATTCAATTCCATTGGTCCCGCTGTCTGTTTTTGTGCCTATATCAAGCTGTTTTCATAACTATAGCTTTATGGTAGAGCTTCAAGCCAGGGATGATGATGCCTCTGGAAGTTCTTTTGTGGTGCAGAATTGTTTTGGCTCTCCTGGGGATTTTGTTTTTCCATATGAAGCTGAGTTTTGTTCTTTCAAACTCTGTGAATCATTATGCTGGGATTTTGATGGATATTGCATTGAATCTGTAGATTGTTTTGGGTAAGATTGTTATTTTTACTATGTTGATCCTACCTATCCAAGAGCATGGGACATCTTTCTGTTTTCTGACATCTTCAATTTCTGTCTTTAAAGACTTAAAGTTCTTGTTGAACAGGTCGTTTACTTGTTTGGTTAGAGTTACCCCCAAGATATTTTATGTTGTTTATGGCTATTGTGAAGGGTGATATTTCTTTGATTTTTTTTTCTCAACCTATTTATCATCTGTGTATAGGAAGGCTACTGATTTTTTGAGTTAATCTTCTATTCTCCCACATTAGTGAAGGTATTTATCAGCTGTAGGAGTTTCCTCATAGACTTTCTCATGTCACTTATGTAAGCTATCATATCATCAGCAAATAGTGAAAGTTTGACTTCTTCCTTTTCAATTTGTTTCCCTTTCATTTCCCTCTGTTGTCTTATTGCTCTAGCTAGAACTTCGAGCACTATATTAAATAGATGTTGAGAGAGTGGAGATTTTGTCTTGTTCCTTTTTAGTGGAATCACTTTGAGTTTCTCTCCATTTAATTTGATGTTGGTTGTTGGCCCGTTGTATATTTCCTTTATTATAATTAGGTGTGTTCTTTGTATCCCTGATCTCTCGAAGACCCTTATTATAAAGGGGTGTTGGATTTCGTAAAATACTTTTTCCACATCTAATAAGATGATCATTTGGTTTTATTCTTTCAGTTTGTTTATATAGTAGGTTACATTGTTGGATTTTATTTTGTGGGGACTGGGGAAGGCAAGGGTTTATTTGGATTATATATTGTGGGTCACATTCCTTTGAAGAAAGCAAAGTCAGGAACTTAAGGCAGGAATCTGGAGACAGGAGCTGTTATATAGGACAGGGAATAATGTTGCTTACTGGTTTGCTCAGTTTTCTTTCTTTTTTTTTATATTTTTAAGCTGTATATTTGTCTCTGCTCTCCTCCCTTTCTCCCCCCTCCCCTTCTGCACTCTCTCATAGTCCCCATGTTTCTAATTTCCTCAGGAGGTTTTGACTTTTTCTACTGCCCATGCAGATTAGATCCATGTATCTCTCTCTCTCTCTCTTGGGGTCTTTTTTTCCCCCCACATTGACAAATTTTCATATGTTGAACCTTTCCTGCTTCTCTGGAATGAAGCCTACTTGGTCATGGTGGATGACTTTTCTGATGTGTTTCTGTATTTGATTTACCAGTATTTTACTGAGTATTCTTTTGTCAATATTCAAAAGGGAGATTGGTCTATAATTCTCTTTCTTATTTCTATCATTGTATACTAGGTTGCATCTTTGGGTACCAGGGTAACTGTTGCCTCATAAAGAGTTTGGCATTTTTTTTTCTGTTTCTATTTTGTGGAGCAGTATGAGGAATATTGGTATTAGTTCTTCTTTGAAATCCTGGTAGAATTCTGAACTGAAACCATCTGACCCTGGACTTGTTTCGGTTGGGAGATTTTTGATGACTGCTTCTAATTCTTTAGGGGTTATAGGTCTGTTTAAATTGTTTATCTGCTCTTGATTTAATTTTGGTGTGTCATATATATCCAGAAAATTGTTCATTTCCTTTAAATCTTCCAGTTGTGTGGAATACAGGTTTTTTAAAGTATGACCTGATGATTCTCTGGATTTCTTCTGTGTCTTTTTATGTCCTCCTTTTCATTTCTAATTTTGATAATTTGAATATTTTTCCTCTGTCTTTTGGTTAGTGTGGATAAAGGTTTGTCTATCTTGTTGATTTTTCCCAAAGTACCAACTCTTTTTCTGATTGATTGTTTTGTATTGCTTTTTTTGTTTTTATTTTATTGATTTTAGCCCTAAATTGATTATTTCTTGATGTCTACTCCTTCTGGGTAAGTTTGCTCCTTTTTGTTCTAGAGTTTTCAGGTGTGATGTTAAGTAACTTGTATGAGATTTCTCCAGGTCCTTTATGTAGGCACTTAATGCTATGAACACTGCTTTCAAAGTGTCCCATAAGTTTGGGATGTTGTGTATTCATTTTTATTGAATTCCACGAAGTCTACAATTTCTTTCCTGTTTTTCTTCCTTGATAGAGGGGTGAGTCAGTTGAATTCAGTTGAGCATTATTCACTTCCCGTGAGTTTGTGGGATTTCTACAATTAGTGTTGTTGAATTCTAACTTTAAGTCATGGTGATGCGACAGCATTTGCCAATAGTGAAATTTTGACTTCTTCCTTTCCAATTCGTATCCCCTTCATCTCCCTCTGTTGTGGTTGGCTCATTTTTTTTTCCCTTTGTATCTGATGATGTTTGCTTTGTTACTCAGTATGTGGTCATTTTTTTGAGAAGACTCCATGAGGTGCTGAGGAAAAGGTACATTCTTTTGTGTTTGGTTGGATTGTTCTGTAGATGTCTGTTAAATCCATTTGAGTAATAATTTCTGTTAGTTCCTTTATTTCTCTGTTAAGTTTCTGTCTGGCAGTCCTGTCCAGTGGTGAGAGTGGAGTATTGAAGTATCCTACTGTTAATGTGTGGGGTTTGACATGTGATTAAAGCTTTAAAAATATTTCTTTTAAAAATGTGGGTGCCCTTTTACTTGGGGGCATAGATATTCATAAATGAGTCTTCATCTTGATGATTTTTCCTGTGTTGAATATGAAAAGTCCTTCTTCATATCTTTTGATTAATTTTTCTTTGAATTCTATTTTGTTATATATTAGGATAGCTACATCAGTTTGTTTCTTAGGTCTGTTTGATTGGAAAATCTTTCCCTAAACCTTTACTCTGAGGTAACATCCCTGTCTTTGAAGTTGAGGTGTATTTCTCAAATGCAGCAGAAGGATGGTTAGTGTTTTTTATTTAATTCATTCTGCTAACCTGAGTCTTTTTATAAGTGAATTGAGACCATTAATATTAAGAGATATTAATGACCAGTGACTGTTAGTACTTGTTACTTTCATTTTCCTTTTGTTGGTGATGGTATTATGTGTGTGTTATCCTTTTTAGGGTTTTGCTGGTGTGAGGTCTTCTGTTTCTTGTGTTTTTATGGGTATAGCTAGCTTGTTTAGTTGGAGTTTTTCTTCTAGTACTTTCTGTATGGCTGGATTTATGGAAAGGTGTTGCTTAAATTTGATTTTGTTATGGAATATCTTCTTTTTTCTGTATATAGTGATTGAAAGCTTTGCTCACTATAGTATTCTGGACTGGCATCCATGGTCTCTTAATGCCTGTAGAACATCTATCTAGGACCTTCTGGTTTTCAGAGTTTACATTTAGAAGTCAGGTGTAATTCTGATAGGTCTGCATTTATATGTTACTTGACCTTCTTTTTTTTGCAGCTCTTAATATTCTTTATTTATTATGTATGTTTAGTGTTTTGATTATTATGTGACAAGGGAAGTCTTTTAATTTTTTTATTTTATTTTATTTTTGGCCGAGTCTATTTGGTTTTCTATAAGCTTCTTCTACTTTCATAGGCTTGTTGTTGAGGTTCGGAAAGTTTTATTCTGTGATTGTGGTGAATATATTTTCTGTACCATTGAGCTGGAGTTCTCATTTTTTTTTACTCCTATTATTCTTATGTTTGGTATTTTATGGTATCCCAAATTTCCTAGATATTTTATGTTGAGTTTGTTGGATTTAACATTTTCTTTGACTGATGGATCTGTTTCCTCTATTGTATCTTCAACACCTGGGATTCTCTCTTCCATGTCTTCTATTCTATTGGCAATGCTTGCATCTGTTGTTCCTGATCCTATACTCTCACTTTCTAGACTTCTCTTGGTTTATGTTTTCTTTATTGCCTTTACTTCAGTTTTCAAGTCTTAAACCATTTTCCTCACAAGTTTGGTTGTTTGCTCTTGGCTTTCTTTTCTTTCTTTAAGGGATTTGTTTATTTATTCATTTTTTTTTAGTCTTTTTCTCCACTTCTTTAAGGGAGGTTTTTATTTCCTCCTTAATGGCCTCTATTATTTTCAAAAAGTTATTTTTAAGATCCTTTTTTTTGTGCTTTATCTGTGTTGAGATATTCAGGTCTTGCTGATGTAGAGCCTCTAGTTTCTGTTGGTACTGGATTTTTTTTTATGTTGTTGAAGTTTTTTTTTTCTTTTTTTTATTGAGAAAAGGAAAAAAAAAACCAAGTTTCTGCCTCCTCCCAGCCT
>NC_022012.1:5737655-5738044 GCF_000317375.1 Microtus ochrogaster | reverse complement strand
CCTCCCTCTCCAGTCGAAAGAGCAGTCAGGGTGCCCTGCCCTGTGGTAAGTCTTAGGTCCTCCCCCCCTCCGTCCATATCTTGGAAGGTGAACATCCAAACTGGCTAGGCGCCCACAAAGCCAGAAAATTAAGTAGAATCAAAACCCCTTGCCAATGTCCTTGGCTTTTCATCAGCCCTCATTGTTCGCCATGTTCAGAGAGTCCAGTTTCATCCCGTGCTTTTTCAGTCACAGTCCAGCTGGGCCTGGTGAGCTCCCAGTAGATCAGATCCACTGTCTCAGTGGGTGGGTGCACCCCTCGTGGTCACGAAATCTTTGCTCAGGTTCTCCCTCCCTCTGCTCCTCACTGGGACCTAGAGAGCTCAGTCCAGTGCTCCAGTGTGGGTCTC
>NC_022012.1:5725431-5736261 GCF_000317375.1 Microtus ochrogaster | reverse complement strand
TTTTCAAGTCTTGAACTGTTTCCATTATCTGTTTGATTGTTTTTCCTTGGTTTTCTAGGGTATCAGTCACTGATTTATTCAATTCCTCAAACTTTCTGGTATATTTCTCATCCATTTCTATAAGGGCGTTTTTTACATGCTGTTTAAGGGCGTCAATCACTTTCATGAAGTCAATCTTTTCTACTTCTTCTTGGTTAAGGTGTTCATGTCCTCCCATTGTGAGGTCGCTTGTTTCTGGTGGCTTCATGTTGCTTTTCAGCATGTTGGATGAAGATCAGGTCTCCTTGCTGGATGCTTAGCTCATAAACAAAGAGCCTACCTTGCTTGGTGCAGGCAGGCTATAGGAACAAAGGAACTCCCGCCCGCTTAGGTGCCCCGAGGATTCCGACCCAGTGCCCAGACAGGCTGGGCTGTGTGATGCTATGAGTCAAAAGGGAACAGTGAGGCCGAAGTGGGGAGGGTTCTGGGTGAATGGTGGGTGAGATAGGAAGAAAGATGCAGTATGCAGGGAGTAGAGGCCCTGCCGAGAGCCCAGGAAGGATAGGGGGTTGAGGAAATTCTGAGTTCCCTGTCCCAGGCTGCAGCCACGGGGCCAGACACTCACCCCAATGTCTACTCCCCTGCTGGATCTGAAGTTGTTTTTATACTGCTGTTTGCCCATCTCTTTCTCCATTGGGTTCAGGTGGGGCCTGTGCTTTAGGTGGTTTGTCATTCCTCAATTGGTACAGTTGGGGCCTGTAGCTTATGTAGTCTTTCTTCCTCCAGGGTGGCAGGGTCAAGGTTTCAGTGGTTACATATGTCGTGGGAGATGCTTAAGGGTGTGGTGAGGCTGTTCTCATGTTTCTGGAGTTTCTCTGTGTGAAGGTAGGGCATGGAATGTACTTCCTGGGCCTAAACCTAGAGAGGGCCTTCCACTGGGGACCAAGACACTCACCTGTCCAGTTGCATTAAGGACCAATGCTCTGGAGCTCATAGATGCAGTGGGGAATGGTTGGGAGTACGGGGAGGCTGCTCCCAGGTCTCTGGGCCTCTGGTGGGTAGGAGTGGTGCATAGGATATGCTTCAAGTTTCCATGGCCAAGAGAGTATTCGGATATTCACCTCTTCATGTGGGTCCAGGGCCAAGTCTCTGGTGGTTGCACATTCCATAGTAGCTGTTTGGGGGTGTGAGTAGACTGCTCCCACTCTCTGGGGCTTTGTGAGATGGGGATGGTGTGTGGGATGGGGATGGTGTGTGGGATGGGGATGGTGTGTGGGATGGGGATGGTGTGTGGGGTGTGCCTCCAGGGGCCAGGGCCTAGAGAGTTGATTCCTCCAGCATGGGACCCAGACACTCACCTCTCCAAGTAGGGGCAGGCCAAGCTCCTCTTATTTCTTTAATAATAAAAGTATAACAAAATAAAACATAATTATAGAAAACAAACAAACAAAATCTATCACAGGACTGCTGAAAGTATGAAGCCAGTGTGAACAATATAGTTAGGTCCCAGGTAACCTAGACTAGAGTAATATTGCCTCACTCTGCCCCCCAATAGTATTTGTTCTCTCCATATTAATAAATGGCCTCTGCAGCCGTTTTATTCCCACAAGAATGCATGAAGAGAATACTGGGTAACACAACTAAATATACATGCAAATACACCTTCCTGGCTCCTTAAATATATTTGAAGCATCTTTCAGTATAAACATTCATTTAGTAGCTAGCACTAAAGGTCCCTTAAGGAAGCACTGAGTATTCCCTTTCCTCTTGGGACTTCAGGGCAGCAGAATTCCTGACTGTAAAAGAGCCTGCTCTTTAAGTTTTTATTTTCTTTTGCTTACTTGTTTGTTTGTTTTCTGATTCTGTCACCCTATGCTCCAAATACACAGTTTGTTTCTTATTCCATAGTCTATAACAGTGTCCACTCTTGACAGAATATATCGGCCTCTTTAAAAGGTGCAGCTTAAAGGACCATTAGGATTTAATACCTGGTTATGTGAGTAAAATCATTATAAGTGAATTTATTTCCCTTCATAATTGGTATAGATTTCTAACCTTATTAAATTCACATCTAAAACCTCAAGCACATTTTATTGATGCTGCTCAGGACACTATTTAGTAATGATTCTAGTCCCTGGCCCATAAGTGGTAGCCATTGTAACTGAACACCCGAGAATTTAATGTAATAGGATTTGTCAGTGTGGTTCGTGGTCACTCAGCAGTACAGTGCAGTTCCTGTCACTGAGGACCATTCCTTTGACACTAGTTAGCACTATAACTAGAGATTCACCAGGGGCTCTTCAAGTTCCTCACCCGCCTCCATCAGCAGAACTGACAGGAGCTCAAATATGTTCTTGGAGGCAATGAGGGTAACCACAACAGCAGAGGCAAGAGCAAGGAGGTGTGGGTTCTATTTTTCTACATATTGCACATTAGCAAAAATGTTAACAGAAATAGAACTTTTTTTAACTGGATGATTGAACAGTAGACTGATATGCCCGAAAAGAAATTCTAACTTATGAGGTTTTCATTAATGCAAATTGATTCGTAATTAGATCCCATTTGCATGGTGATGAGCAGAGCATAAATATTTGAAATTATCCTTATTTTGTAAGGTATTTAATTGTAGTAAAGCTGCTACCACTCAGTTAAGGAAAAGGCTGGAGCTGAAGCCCCATAGGATACTCAGGTTTGTGGAATATGCCCTCCCCCACTGCTAACCATGATTGCCGCAATCCTATGATTGCCATTGATTGCCTACCAGTTCATTGAAAAGTCTTAGATTTGCGAACTAGGTTCAGGGAGTGTAGGCAAAGATCCTAAGGAATCCAACTTTCAGTGAGAAATTGGGCTCATTCAATGTAACATATCTGACAGTGCAGACCAGTTCATTCATTTTGCAATGGCCATGGAGTGAGTACTTGAGACCAAATCAATCCTTCACAGTTATAAAAAGAAGAAGTAGCAGTGCCTAATAATTCTGTTTACTGCTCTGCATGATGTTTTAATATTCATTGGACTAAACATGCCTCCGGCATCTACAGTGAAAACTCTACACTTTTCATTTGTGATGTCACCAATTAACTTTGATACTGGAAATAAATCTGAAAACCAAGAGACAAAATATTCAAGGAGTTCTCCTCTTCTTCCACAGAGAGCCTTGTCTTATAACATGGCTGTATACTTTGGGGAGCAAAATCTAAAATAAAATTAGATCTGTTGATTTATCTGACTACAAAAGTGATTTTGTCTATAAACCTTAATCAAATAAAAGATAGGACATAGTATGTTGTGGAGAATGGTGCCATTCTGGTGAATCCAGTGTGGTGGCGATGCTCTAGCTATTGTTTTATCCAGGTCTGCAGCTTGTTTCCATTGTTCTTTAAGTAGATCTGGCTACTGAAAGACGTGGCCGGAAGAGTGTATTAGCCAGCAGAAGTACCTAAGCATCCCTTTGGACTCTGTTAGCCGTATCCCTCTTCAGCACATATATTTGGGAAGCATCTTGTTTTACCTTTGAGCATAATCACAGATTTTCAAAGTATGCTCATTTTATAAGACTAAGCAGCTGTTCCTTCTGGGAGGAATTGGGGATAAATGAGCACATGTTAGTATTGGAAGGGGCTGATAAAATCCTAGATACTCTTTAATTTTTATAGATGAAAATCTTCATTGCAAATCACCAATGTACCTACCATGTGTTTTCACTTGTCTTCTGTGTTGAGGATATTCAACATAAACATGCAAAATATATTTAGATATATATTCATAGGTCAAGGTGAACATGTCTGTCCTGTGTTTATTAAAACTGAGTCTTCTCATTCTCCTGAGATATAACATGAAAATTCTGGTTCTTACGTTAGGACTCCCATCCACATACAGTATTGGAAAGTCTTGGCTAAATTTATTTATTGACTATTACTAACTTTAGATTTTTATCAGGATATGGAATGTATATCTATTTGAGCTATGTTGAGATAGTAAAATATGAAATACCTTCCTACATGAGCAAAATGTATTCTAGCATGCAGGAAATGGTACGATCTTCACAAAAAACATTAGCTAGTGAAGCCAACCATCGCTCCTAGGGTTTGGTTGCCACCTCAATTAACTTCAAAATTCTCAGGACTGAAGAGAGCAGCAGGTATGACTACTGACCATTGATGTAATTCTTTCTTTTTTAATGATAAATTAGCATAGATAGAGTTTTAGTTTGCTTAAATTTATAGTGGCTTTTGGCATTAAATACATAGTCATGCTGAAGATACCTGTATATTCCCTAATAATTTCTTTTTAGAATAAGTTTATAGCTTGAGGAATCAGAACCATACAGAAATTCATCTTTTTCAGGAGTGAGAGGAGGATATGATATACATGAACAAGAAAAATCTGAGGCTGGAGAGATAGATAGTGGTTACCAGGACTTTGCCCTCTTGCTGGGAATCTGAAACCCTTCTCAAGCAGCTCACAGCCTTCTGTGACTCTGTCTGCAGGAGATCCAGGATTTTCTTCTGGATTCTTTGAGTGGCAGACATATATATCCATATGTACATTCCTACATACATAATAAAAATACAACAAATCTTTAAAAATTACAAGAAATAAAAAGAAAAATGGAAATTCTTTTTAAAACTAAACTAAGACATTTTCCCCAGAAGCTCAAATATTGCATAAGCATAAAGAAAACATATTTTAAGTAACTGAAATATACATAGATTAAATTTAAAACTGAAATGTTACAGTAAAATTTAGGATTAAAACATTTACAGATTCAGAGTCATATTCAAATTAAGCATATTGATGGAGCCTTGAAATGCTCTCTTTAATGGGTGAGGGAGGTAGCTCAATGTTAAAATGTTTGGCTAAAGCCTTACGTTTACATGTTTAGTCTTCAACACCACAGAGCAAATAAGTAAGTAAATAAATACAGAACTTTTACCACTCTGTTCATCTACTTTAAATTCTTTTCAAGACAGTGTTTCTTGATAGCTTTGGAGCCTTTCCTAGAACTCACTTGGTAGGCCAGAATGGCCTCGAACTCATGGAGATTCACTTGCCTCTGCCTCGCCAGTGCTGGGATTAAAGGTGCACACCACCAATGCCCAGCTATATACTTGAATTTTTTTTAATGACCAAAAGCCCGGCAGATGCGATTTACTGTTTTTAGTCTCTGGGAGTCAAAAACTGCTCTCACGAACGTCATGACCATTGCTGTGCCTTTCAACTCTGTTTCTGCAAATCCCATTCCACAAGCTTCAGATAGAGATTTCTGTAACTGCAATAAAGTACATTTTATATTTACAGCAATGCTGCTAACAAAACTAGAAGAAATATATACTTTGTAATAAATATCATTCTCAACCTGCAATAAAAAGTAACACAATAATAACTCACAATGATATTTTATACTCATAAGATACCCATCTGCTTCCCACAGATTAAATGTCTCCTGAAGCCAATCAAAGAGTAGATGGCGTCTTCATCTAGCTCCTAAATTTGGACTTGAAGTTGCTTCTTAATCTTGTTAGAAATGAAGTTGCTTATTACTTTTGGTCCCTTCTGTCTGGATCACACTCCTACCTCATTACTTTAACTTGGCTTGAAACAACCTGACTTTCAGGTACAGCATGAACAAATGCTCTGCTTGATCCGTAAGAAGGCAGACTGGCCAAGGATGAAGACCATAAACTATTCTTTTTAGAAGTTACCATGACCTATTTAATATCTCTATACCTCATATATTCATTCTTTAAACACAGATGGCATTTAAGATGTATCTTTAACATTAACAAATACAAGGAAATAGTAAATGAATAGCAGTGTAAGAGTTGGTAACAATGTCCACGGTTTCCTCTTGTTATCACAGTCACACTATAGTGATTGCTTATTTAGTTTTTCCTATTCCTGGGAAAATGATTTCTATCCAGACAGGAGTTTGTCTGTCTCTTTGTTTGCCACAGTATTCCTATGAAGCACATAAGCCGGGATAAATAAGGAAGCCAAGATAAATACATCTAGGAGACAGGTATGAGGTGAGCCAGGTTCCTATTGCATCGCAGGGACTGAGGTGGGAATTTACATGTCTAGATTGTCCAGCAGAAAGGAAGGGCTGCATCCCACAAATAAAGCAATCATCCAGCCTCAGTTTTCACTGCCCTGAGAAAACTGAAGCTAGTTAAACTCCATTACATGATTTCTTCCCCATGCAAGTTTTCTTGAAAACATAATCCAAAGAGCTGTTATGGTTAGAATGTTAAACCCCACGTATTGTTGTGGTTGAATACTAGGTGGTGGTACTGTTTGTGGGGGCTTATGGGATATTTAGAAGGTGGAAGCTCACTGGAAAAAAATGAGAACCTGCCCCAAACTAATGTGTCAATCTGTGCTGACTCTCTATGACTCACTTACCTTTTTGGAGGATTGGATGGGGTGGACTGGGGAGAGGCGAGAAGGGGTGGGAGGAGGGGTAGGAGAGCCCTGGTTTGAATGCAAAATGGATTAATAAATAAATAAATGATAAGAAAACAAAAAAGAAATGGGTCATGGAGAGAATCTGCCCAGCCCAGGCTCCTGTCTACCCTCTCCCTCCTGTGCCTGCTGCCATGCCTTTCCTGAAAGTGTACCGTACTCTCCATCACATGCCAGAATAATTTTTGTCCCCTTAACCTGCTTATCACATACTTGATCACAGAATCCAGAAAAGGAATTCTCAGATGAATTGGCTACTCAAGGGACTTTACAAAGTAAGTTTATAGTTTGAGGTTAAACATAATAAAACATTTGGCTTACCAATTTTAAAACTTCAGATTGCTTCAGAAATGCTGAAATCATCTGCTCTGAATTCTTAGTTCGCGTCTCAGCAACTCAGCCCATTGTCACCTTGTACCTGGGTAATGTCCTGTCCCCTGTTACTGAGCTTTGTGTGAGTCTGTTTCTCATGACTGTGAACTTGGCACTGTGTCACCTGAGACTGTAATTCTTGATATGCATTTTTATTAACTCAGTATTTTGTTATTACCTTTCTTTCTCTATCCCATTTTTTCTATATCACCTTTTCTCTGAAGTTTTGTCAATGATGGTATTTACATAGAAATTTTATGGCAAAATGGCCTTATATATTCAAAGAGATAGACCCTCATCATATGTTAATGTTGTTAGAATTTCTAACTAGTATTTAAAAAATTTCACTACCAGGTATATATTTTAGGCTAGGGATGTGGCTCAGTGGTACAGAATTAGTCTTCAGTGCACCAAATCCTGGGTTAAGACCCCAATACCACTATATAAATGCATAAATGTATGTAGTATACACACTGACACTATAATATATGTGTGTGTGTGTGTATGTGTATGCTTTTGTGTGTATGTATGTGTGTGTATAGAAAAAATGCATGGCAGTGTGCATGCTTATGTATGCACATATGTTAAAACATTTATTATGATATTTAAGTATGGGAACTTTTGAAAGTGTATTTACTTTTGATCCAGTATTTGACCTCAAATGTTTAAAGTATTTGATATTTGTAGTCAGTTTATGATGCAAATAGATTATCTGTATATATCCTTGAGCTTCATAATTTTCTCCTTGTGGCACCTATTGTTACACAGTAAATCTTCAGAAGATTTCTCCTAATTTCCAATTAACAGATCTGTTTATAATACCACATTGACTTGTCAATTCCAAACATGAAGATGTATTATTGGAGTTACTTACTGCTCTTTTCAGAGGTTCCCACTGGGAGTTTTTGATTAGAGTCACAGAAAAATTTACCAAGTGTGTCCATGACACCCAAATCCAAGCCATTCTTCCATATTTTGCTATTTTTAAGATAATTTTTTTCTATTCAAATGATTCTGACACTAGTATTGAGAGGCCCTGTGCTATATTTTAATAATTTTCTAGCCCAAATTTACTTGAAAATTTCACTTTCAAGTTCCTTTTAGATATCTGTGATAATATATTCTACAATGGAAATATTACGTAAAAAAATTATTTCCCTCAACTGCCACTCAAGTGTCTCATAGTTCTGATTAAGGCTGACTTTGTCTCCCTCTATTCTATGAGCCATGAACTTCTTTGAACGCCTTTAATTTTCTTCTTTTAGTGATGCATGTGTTCTTTCTGCTCATTTATTTCAGGTGAATGATGTCACTCAAATCTAATTATCTTTCTTAAGTCACTTGGTTCAGCTTTGTGCTTTCCATTTTTCTCATCTGGACCATCATAGGTCATAATCCCTTAGTTAGTGATTGCTGCTCTCTGACCCATTAGTCCATATTACACACTGGGCAATGCTATTCTAATTTGTAAACGTAAGCAACAAAGTCTGTTTATATTTCTCTCACTAATGGGCTCTGTAACCAGAAAGAGATGATGCAAATGCCAGAGTACATTAAAAACTCTCTGATATAAAATGTTCTTGGTCAATCAAGCCTAGCTTTTTGCTTACATATTATACTCAATAGCAAATTTCTACTTGTCTTCAAAACTCAGTTAAAAATTGTGTCCTTCATTTGACTCTTCTCTAATTTTTCCAGATGAATTAGATACTTAGAAAATTTGGAAAAGATAGATAGTAGAGAGATGAAGAGCATGTATATGGCAAACCTTTGTTGGTTGCCTAGCTATATCCCCTTTATTTTTGACCTTGCTCCACAGACTGACACTCTGTTTTCTTTGTTTTAAAACTAGACACTATCTAGTCTATGCAGAGGTCCAGAGCTGTTGTGAGTCTGAAATGCTGACTAACTAGCAAAGGTGGTTTAAGGGAAATGTGATTTATTGGCAAGGAGATGAGATAGAATTATCAGCCTTGCCACGGTATTTCTACCCAGAGACAGACTACAGGCAAAGCCAAAGTAACAGAGATAAGCAAGTAAAAACATACCTTAAATATACATGTAGTTGATATTTATGTTGTTCATTTGGAGGTCTGTTTCATTCTGAAAGAAAAATATGAGTTTGGATGAATCATAAGAAAGATGGCTCAGATGTCTGCCATTTGCTTTGAGACACATGAAAATATAAGAAGAGGAATGGACAGGACAAACAGATCTCAAATATGCCCCAAGCAAATATGATTGTCTTAGTAAGCAATCTATTGTGTCCATGACCACAGAAACTCTTATGAAGAAAAGCATTTAATGCATGCTTGCTTACAGCTTCAGAGCTTCAGTCCATTATTGCCTAATCAGGAAGCATGGTGTCATTTAGTCAGACATGGTGCTTGACAAGTAGCAGAGAGTTCTACAACCAGATCTATGGGCAACAGAAAGAGAGAGACACTGAGCCTGGCTTGAGCATTTGAAGTATCAAAGCCCACTTCTAGTGACACGGTTCTTCCAACAAGACCACATCTCCTGATGCCTCTTATGTAGTGCCACTCCCTTATGACCAAGCATTCAAATACGTGAGCTATCAGGATCTGTCTTAGTTAGGGTGTTATTAAAGTGTCAAGACACCGTGAACACACACACTATTATAAAGGAAAACATTTCATTGGGGCTGCTTCGTACTATAGAGATTTAACACTGTCCATCATGGTGGGAAGCATGGTGGTATGCAAGGAGACATGGTGCTGGATGAACTGAGTCTTCTACTTCCAGATCCACAGGCAGGCATGGCTTGGGCTTCGGAAACACAAAAGCCCAATCCTAGTGACACACTTTCCCCAACAAGGCCACACTTCCTTTTTTTTTTTCTAAATTTATTTATTTATTAAGTGTTTCTGCCTCCTCCCCGCCACCGCCTCCCATTTCCCTCCCCCTCCGCTGATCAAGTCCCTCTCCCTCTTCAGCTTGAAGAGTGACCAGGGTTCCCTGACCTGTGGGAAGTCCAAGGACTGCCCACCTCCATCCAGGTTTAGTAAGTTGAGCATCCAAACTGCCTAGGCTCCCACAAAGCCAGTACGTGCAGTAGGATCAAAAACCCATTGCCATTGTTCTTGAGTTCTCAGTAGTCCTCATTGTCCGCTATGTTCAGCAAGTCCGGTTTTACCCCATGCTTTTTCAGACCCAGGCCAGCTGGCCTTGGTGAATTCCCGAAAGAACATCCCCATTGTCTCAGTGTGTGGGTGCATCCCTCGCGGTCCTGAGTTCCTTGCTCGTGCTCCCCCTCCTTCTGCTCCTGATTTGGACCTTGAGATTTCTGTCCGGTGCTCCAATGTGGGTCTCTGTCTCCTTTCATCGTCTGATGAAGGTTAATATTCAGGAGGATGCCTATATGTTTGTCTTTGGATTCACCTTCTAATTAGCTTCTCTAGGATCGCGAATTATAAGATCACTGTCCTTTATTTATGGCTAGAAGCCAAAGGCCACACTTCCTAATAGTACCAGTCAATGTGAACCTATGGTGGCCATTGTTATTCAATCCATAGACTAAGGATAAGTGTAAGGCAGATAGTGTTCGTTATAAGATTAACTCAGTTTAGCTGTGAATTTAGAAAATGTAAGAATAGAATATTAGGCCGGGCACCAATAATCTTCATCTCTGTGAGTTCAAGGCCAGTCAGGTCTACAAGAGCTAGTTCCAGGACAGGATCCAAAGCTACAGAGAAACCCTGGCAAAAAAAAAAAAAAGGATAGAATGTTGAAGAATAATTTTGTGCAGAACATGAACTCACATAGATGGTTTGATAACTCAGGCTTTTATCAACACAACATTCTAGGTATGGAGCGTGCTGACTTATTTCCCCATTATCTATACTCATTTACATAAACACCAAACTAATATGCACCTGTAACTTATATGTCATAGGCTATCCTTTAGACACTGGATTGACCATTACCTGCAATGAGACTTAGAATTTTGTTTAAAAGTGTTTCTTTCTTTCTTTCTTTCTTTTTTTTTTT
>NC_022012.1:5714155-5724638 GCF_000317375.1 Microtus ochrogaster | reverse complement strand
TGTGAGCCACCATGTGGTTGCTGGGAATTGAACTCAGGACCTTTGGAAGAGCAGGCAATGCTCTTAACCACTGAGCCATCTCTCCAGCCCGAAAAGCTAATTCTTATATGAAAATGCATTCTTTTCCTCATGGAAACTGTAAATGGAGGTTTCTCTGTCCCACACTTGCTTCTAAATAATCATTCAGGGGCTTAATATTAGTTACAGAATGTTTGGCCTATAGTTCAGGCTTATTGTTAACTAGATCTTGCATTTGAATTAATCCATTTTTATTAATCTAAGTATTACCCTATGGCGGTGGCATTACTGGTCTACTGGCATTTTGCTTTTTGGGAAGGTGCTTGTGACTCCATGCTTCTCTTTTCCTGTCTTCAGTTTAGTTTTCCCACCTAGTTATAGTCTGCCTTCCTAGAGGTCAGAGCAGCTTATATTATCAACCAATGAGAGAAACATATATTCACAGCATACAGAAGGTTATTCCACTGCAAGCAACAGTTATTTTTCCCTTATTACTTATTTAAATTTGTTTTGTTGTTTAGTAAAAACTGTGGGGAAGATTTTCACATCAAAGCTGAAGGTTATTGGAACTCGTCTTCTCTGCCTTGTGTATGAAGCTACAAATACTCAGTTGTTAACTATTGTGAACATACACAAAACATGCAATGATACAAATAGCAATAAAATGTTTTTTAAAAAAATAAACCTTTGTCACATACTATGAAGAAAATTCTCAATCTCTGGAGTTGCTGAGTAGTTGCTTTTTTTCTATTTTGACAAGAAAAAATTGTATACAAACTATAATGAATGTTTAAATTCTTTATAAATTAAGCCTTCAAGTCTCTACATGGGGCAATTATGCTTTTTTTTCAAGCGAACATTAGCAAACTCCATGCTTGTTACTTAAGAATAAAGCTTATGTGGGAGATACTCACGATTAATTTGTTAATGTGCAATTGAACTAACTGAGCAATCTTTGATTTAAGACTTTATAGTTGAAGAAAACCACTCATAAATGCAGAGTCATTTTTACAAGGTAGCTTTAAAACACTTTAGAATAGATTCAGAATATAGAGACGAACCTGATGAACACAAACTCACTCACTCTCAACCTGTTCAGACCGTTGAAAGATGTTCATACAGTAGCAGGATAGCTGCACCACTACTGGTTTTGAAATTATATGAGCAAAGTTGTACCATTCTGTACATGCATATTAGAAAAGGAATAAATATTTTGTTTCACTGTGACTAGTAAGATACAGCCACAAATGCTTACAAAATGGAAATAAAGGAATTCTTGTATCTTATTTCATTCCAAGAAGTCTGTCAAGGTCAGTTTTTTTGTTTGTTTGTTTGTATTTTTTTTTCAGCTGAAGTCATTTGGTAAGGAAGGGACCCTACTGAGAAAGTGACAAGTGACACCCCTAGCCTGGCCTGTGGGCAAGCTTGAGAGGTGCTCTCTTGATTGATGATTGATGTGAAGTTCCCATCCCACAGAGGGGCAGTGCCACTCGAGGGCTGTATAAGGAAGCAGGCTGATTAAAGCAGGAGGCAATGTGGCCCCTATGGACTCTTCTTCTGAAGTTCTTGACTCCAGGTTCTTGCCTAGAGTTCCTGACCTGATTTTCATTCATGATTGACTACAACTGTAAGCTGAAATAAGCTCTTGGCTCCCCAGAATGCTTTCTTCCCATGGTGTTTTATAAGGGTAATGGAAAGCTAAGTAGGACAGGGTCTACCGAATAATTTCCATCTTAAGAAGCTGTATTAGAAGTTCTAAGTTTCTGAGAGCATTGCTATTTCTGCATAAAACTTCTTCAACTTCATTATAAAATCTAAGATACATTTTTATAACCTGGCCCTTAGAATCCCATGCATTTATAGACAAATAAAACAAATACCTGCATGTTAAGCTGATGTTAATATTCCAACTGTCTACCGTGAGCTCAACTGATCCGCTAGGACATTTCTGTTGTACTCCATGTTTAATCTTTAGCGGTATTGGACATTTATGATAAGATTTTTTAAAAATAAGTAAATATTATCTCCTCTAGGATGCAGTTAATATTCAAATATGTTAAATAAAACAAATTAATAATATTGGAAGAAATAGAAAATGTCATAGCAATTTATATTTCTTTTTGCTTCTGCCTAGAAACCAAGAGTTTAGACTACCACACTGTGAAGTGCTAATATGTAAACTTCATAATCATATCTAATGATTAGAATTTGCCTTTTAGTTAATCTCATGTGTATGTGTGTGTATGTGTGTGTGTTGTGTGTGTCTCTGTGTGTGTATGAAGATAGGACCACTTGTTCTCAAGGCAAATATTCTCAAATCATTTTATACTTACAATTAAGAAAAAAAATCAGCACTAAAATTTAAATATCCGAGCTTCACTTTAGCAAGAATTAATTTCATTTTATGGTCAAAATACTATGTTATATATTATAATAGCTCCAGAAGGAAATACTATGTTCCAGGTTTTTCCCTTTTATTTGTACATGTTATTATTGTGTGTGTACTGCGCATGTGAGTGTGGATCCACAGATGCCATGGTCCCTGTGTGCACAAAGAACTAATTTCTAGAGTATTCTCTCATTCTACCCTGTGTGAGTTTCACTCAGAGACTTGAGCTCAGGTCATAAGGCAGAGTAGCAGGATATTTACCTGAAGGCCATCTTGATGACCCTTTATGCTATCTTTTGAAAATTATATTATTATTCTTTTAAATTTTATTCCTTAGGGTGATTATTTTGTAATGTTTTTTTCCTAGGTTAGTCATTCTGTACAGCTTTCTGCGTGTGCAATAAAATGTTCCCAGCTGCTGGGAAGGTACCAGGTTATTAGTATCAGCCCACCTACTTTCCTGGTACAAAGTTTACAAGCCAAGTGGGAAACAACCATGCTTCTCAGCCATTGTTTCAACCTTTACACAGTTTCTGTTACAGATGATCAGTCATGAGATGAGCATTTTGATGACAATTTCCAGTCATAAACATCTCTGAGGACTGATTGAATTTCATGCTCTTCTCCTACAATCCTTCTTGAGTATCCACAAAGGTTTTTCTCTTTAAACTGACTGTGTGTGTGTGTGTCTTCATGAAACAGAGACCACTCTCGTGTAACTGTCAGTCAGGCATATTGCTATAACAGTTATAATTCACAATTGCATATCTTCTAAAATTTATATTATTTATTTTGTGTGAGAGAAGGTTTAAGTATATGCGTGGGCACACATATCCTATGAAGCACACATGGAGATCATATAGGGCTTGGAAATTAAACTCAGGCTATCAGGGTTGGTGGTGAGTGCTTTCCACCTCCGAAACATCCTTTCAGCCGGCATATTGTTAATTGCTTATTGTACTTAATGTATATGTCACCACGTCTGTGTCAGGGTGGATGAATGTCTTCAGTGAATGTATATTACTGACATGAGCATGGCTGTGTCAAGGAAACCAGTCCCTCAGAAGCATGAAAGTGACAAGGTCTTCCCTGGTCTGAGTGCAGAAAGCACCAACCACACATTCCCCATCCAGGATGACTGTGGCCTCAGCTTGCTCCCACACAGAGGTGCCCCATTTCATTTAGCCAAGCCCCTCCTCATTAGCTGTTTATAAGAAATCTGCTTTCTTATTCATCAGATGTGAGTTTCTAGGCTGCTGGTGTGTCTCCAGCAGAGGACAATCCTGTTTGATTCCAGCTTTTATTTACAAACATGTGTCTGCAGTTTCTTCATTCTCCATTGCCCCAGGCAGCTCAGTACCAAAGCAATACAGGACATTTTCCTGTGTAGAGCAAAGATATAGTTTATATAGGAATTGGTAGTGGCCTTGGATTTGAACATTCATGAGAGACTAGAGACTGTCCTCATAGACCAAAGGGATCCATTATGTGTGTGTGTAGTGTTTGTAGTGTTTATACAGGCTAATTAATTTATTCACCTATGTGCAAATTGGAAAATTTTTAGTTCCTTAAATATAAATTAGTACTGAACTTTAAAAAAAATTATTTCTTGAGTTATGACATACATCATCTTTTGCAGAGTAGAGATGTAATCTGAACATGTGGCTACAAATTACGACATAATACAGGAATGGTGTTTGTGATTTAACCATTGTGACTGAAAACAAAGTCAAAACAGAAACTGAATGGCTGAGAGCCTTGAGTAAGACTCAGTCTCAGTTTCCCTCCTATCCCTCCTTCCTAGGTAAGACAGTGTCTTACTTTATAGCCCTGGCTAGCCAGGAATTTGTTATGTGGACCACGTTGACCTGAAATTCACAGGAATCCACCTGTCTCTGCCCCTTAAGTACTGAGATTAAAGACTATGTGTCATCATGTCTGGGCAAAACAGGTACTTTTAACTATTGAAGTGTTACTTTCCCAAGACAGTTAATAATCCAAGGACCACAAATAACATTCACAGCAAATATAGTTAAAATATTTTACAAATGAAGATAATCACTACCTTGCTTGAAAATAAACCATCTGGGGAGAGAAAGCAATGTGGCTCATTGCAGCCACAGAGAAACAGTCTGCTTTAGAAGCCAGGTGTGCATCTCACTGTGTCTAATCGCAGTCTTCCCACTTCATGGCCCTGGTGAGTCCAGGCCCCATGCTGACAAGAGCTTCTCTATTGAGTGTTGCCAAATTCTTTTGTTTAGCTTCAAATTGTGTTTGGGATTTCTTTTAGCCCCTTATCATAAAGTATTTGAATTAATCTAGAAATATAGTAAAGCCCATTTGTCAAAGTGAGTGCAAGGTTACTGTCAAATATTTAAAACGTAAAGCGATGAATTAAAATTCATATTATTTTCTGGTTTCTGGGAAAAAGAAAGACCATGAAGGAATCAAGTGCTTTGGCCTGGCGACTCCTTCCTGTGTCGGGAGATTCACAAAAGACAAGCATACTGCCTTGAATGTGTGACTTTCAGAATGCATGGCATGTTCTTCCCCCATGTTGTAAATAAATATCATTATCATAAAAAACAAATCAATAATTCAAATTCTAAAGTTGTCTTTGTTAACTTTCTGCAACAGGTTCATGCAATAGACTTTCAGAAAAGACACATCTATTTGTATATTTAATTTAATTTCATTTAATGCTAGGTAATATGTAACAGAACTTTAAAATATTATAAACATATAAAATGAAAGACTTGATTAATTTTATTGTATAGTTCAATTTTGAAAGTAATTAAACCAAAATATTATATAAATGTCATATGATTATTAATTTTTAAATCTTAAATAGAAATATGTAATGCTTCTGATCTATAAAATAAGAACCTTAGTATCACTTTTATTTTATTTCTATTACTTAGAAATGCTTCTAAGTAACTTATTTAAATACAGCTTTCTAATTTTTAAATAAATTACTTGAGAAGGACTTGAATGTAGGAATTTTACTAATATGTCTTCTTGAGTAAATGGCATTACAGGAGTATTCTTGCGACCAGGCTTCTGGAGTAGTTGGGATTTTAGGAGTATACCTACAGAACAGGTTTCTGGAGTAGCTGGGATTAATGGAGCATACCTGCAGACCAGGCTTCTGGAGAAGCTGGGATAGCAGGAGTATACCTCCAGACCAGGTTTTTGAAGTAGCTGAGATTATAGGAGTACACCTCCAGATCAGGCTTGGAGTAGCTGGCATTACAGGAATACACTTCCAGACCAGGTTTCTATTTAAAAGTTCCAAGTGATTAAGCAGACCTTGTTTGTCTAAATGTAATAATATTTAGAATATTATATAATATATATTAATGTTATATATAATTATTATAATATAATAATATACAGAATATAATACTGTAACTATATTAACAAAAATAATATTACCTTTTATTACCAGAATCAGGCATACATTGTTTGAAAAAAACAAAAGCAAAATATTTTATAAACAACCTGGATAGTATTTAGCTTTTTACCTCTTATCAAGTTAGATAAAAACTGACTAAATTCATTTTAAGACTTGTCTTCACCTTTCTGTGCCTTGGTTTCTTTCATGTAAACAGAGATAACAAGAATGTCCTATTGAGATTGCTGGGAGAAAGATGGCCGTATCCCAACATTTGTGGGACAATGGCTGTCAAGCAAAAGCATTGCATAAGCCCACAGTCAAGTGTTACTGACCTGTAACTTCCTGCCTCCTGAGTTTGGCAGTATGTGTGTGTGCTCTGATAAATATCCTGTCTCCACTTGCATATTCTGTAGGAGCACTATGGTGATAGACACTCTTGCAAACCACCCAGCTTTTACTTGGGTTCCGGGGATGCAAAATCCAGGGCTTAAGGTTGTGCCCTCACTCCAACCCCTAGCCTAAACTTTATTACCTTTAAAACTCCTAACTTCTGTCTTTATACCAATGGATTCAATGCCTATGTCTTTGTGCCTATGTGTATGACCTAATGTGTCGTAGAAAA
Source organism: Microtus ochrogaster (assembly GCF_000317375.1). NCBI lineage: Eukaryota > Metazoa > Chordata > Mammalia > Rodentia > Cricetidae > Microtus > Microtus ochrogaster. The sequence goes on along the minus strand of NC_022012.1, from coordinate 5,718,212 downwards.
GGCAGTTACTATGGCTTAGATCCCTTGTAAAGATCAACAGTGTGGGTTCATTTTCAGAGCACTCTGTAACTCACCAGATCTCTCAAACATGCTTTGGGAACATCAGGGGTGAATCTGTATCCAATAAGAAGTAAACAGTGTGTTAAGAAGTAGAGGGTCCTAAAGTCTTGGCAAAGGATGTGCACTATCCTGCATGATGTTCCAGCAACCTGCAGTGAAGAGGTGGGGCTGCATATCATCCCCACTTCTTCTACACCAATCCTATACACAAACGCCCATCCTTGCTCTCAGGACTATCACAGTGATTAATTTTCCATCTACTGACCATCTATCTGCCTTTAGAAGTTCTTGCTACTGTCTTCAATAATCAGCTATTCTTTGGCCTTGCTTCACAACCAATTGAAACTTAAATTCTAGGGGATCTGTTGTCCTCTTCCAACCTAATATATATATATATATATATATATATATACATATGTTATATATATATATGTGTGTGTGTGTGTGTGTAGGTAAATACATCCACATGGTAAAAATAAATGAATCTTAAAAATGAGAAAAAGTGTTTAATATCCCTATTCTTAAGACCCAAAATTTTCCAAGATCCGAATGTTTCTGCCATTTATGTCATACTACAGATGAGTCCTTCATGCTTGTCCTCATGCCATATGCTTTCAAATCACAGACACACTAAAAATACCAAAGAACATTGGTTTTAATGGCTTCCAAGACAACTCAGCATGCAAGTGTGCTGTGTCCAGGCCTTCTGAATATAGCTCATCCCTGGAACCAACATAGTAGACACAGATAACCAACTCCTGCAGATGTTCTCTGGCCCACACATGAGTGCTGCTGTATGCTAACATGTGTTCACATGTGCTCGCTCACACGCAAACACATTAAATATTCATTTCAAGGAAACCCTCACTCAAACTCCAGAGAACCACAAGCACTTAAAACCCATGAAACCTCAGCTCATTGTCCTTAGGCAGTTCAATTTCTATCAGCAACAGAACATGTTCTTGTGCTGGTCACTATAGATAAATTACTTCTCCATATTCTGAATGCTTGATTATAGTACCAAAACAGGTAAGTTTCTTCTTAGACACCTTCACTAGTATCTTTTTATCATAACATCAGCAACCTCTTGAACAGCTGTCTGTCTTCCTGCTATTTGTTGGATTGTTATATTGATGTAGTACTCAGTGGAAATAGTCTGTGGAAGCAGCTGTGGGAGAAGGCACATGGTGCTGGGCTGGAGATCGAGCATAGGAAAGCCAGGGCACTTGATGGACAAGATGCTGAGTCCTCCTCTGTAGCTCAATGACTGGGCCTAAAATACTTCTAGTATATGCATTCTAAAAAAGAAAGGATGCTCAGTCCATAGGCCTTGTCCTTTTAACTATTTTAGCACCAAGACTGAACACTACTGATACCTGAAATAAATTCAAATGAATAAATTTGCATTACATGGCCATTTCTTTAAATGAAAAGTCAATGTGATTTCAATGTGTAGACACAAAAACTATTTAATTAGTTAGTATCACTTACAGATTATTTCCTGGAATAAAGATTATCCCTGAGCATGCTCTGGTGACAGCTGTTAGCTCAGCATGATTTCCAGCTCCAGGTAATGCCAGCACACCTGATCTCTCCATCTGAATGTGACCTTAGGTTGGTGAAGCTCACTTCTGAGCCTTTGTTCCTAGCCATTCCAGGAGTTGACTATAATCTCCCTTGGGTTACAAATAGGTTCTGTAGTAATCTGGCTACAGCCACTGTCAGTGCAAAACACACGCCCCACTGCAAAAGGGACTAGGCTCCATAGTGTGAATCATATTATGAGTGACCCTGGTTTAGGAACATAGAATCCTTTTGTCTTCAAATGATGATATCCACCCAAGAAGCATTTACATGAAACTTTCATTCAGAACAAAATGGAGTCATGAGAACACCAGGCAGGCAGGTTACAGAAGGGTCTGTGTCATAGTGTTGCATGCTCTGCAAGCATGTTATGCATTTCTGCTGGAGACAGCTAGTCATTTGCTAAGAATACTGTACAAAAGCTAAAGGTGAAGGTCAGAAGATGTCAGGTCAAAGGTCAGAGAATGTCAGGTCAGACAAAAGTCACACAACGTCAGATTGGACAAGGTAGACAATGAATGGATTTTAAGTGTAATAAAGAGAGTTCAAGAAAACTTGGTGCTGAGTCTGCTTCATTCCCACTTCCACAAAGGCTGTTCTGATCAATCAGGCTTGCAGAATAATCAACAAAGATGTGTGTGTGGAGAAAATATGTGGGTGTATGTGGGGGGATGTTTCTGGAAAATTTATTTATACCATTATTCTCTACATGAAGACTTTATAATTATATTCCTGTATTTTCAGAAATGACAATTTCAGAGCAATAAAATGGTATTTTCTCAAATATTAAGTAGGAAGAAATTGATCAATGTGTATTATTATATTCTATAAGAAAGAATCAGAAATTAACTACTGAATTAGTAGTAGGATGTGGAATAAGGGGAACACTCCTCTCCATTGCTAATGTGACTACAAACTTGTACAACCACTCTGAAAATCTGTATGGTGTTTTCTCAGAAAATTGGGAGTCTACCTACCTCAGGACCAAACAATAGCACTTTTGATCATATATCCAAAAAATGCTCAATTGCACTACAAGGACATTTGTTCTATCTACTATGGTCATAGAAGCAATATTTGTAATAGCCAGTACCTGGAAACAACCTAGGTGCCCCTCAACCAAAGAATGGATAAAGAAAAGGTGATAAATTTACACAATGGACTACTACTCAGCAGTAAAAAGCAATGATCTTGAAATTTGCATGCAAATTAATGGAGTTAGAAAAAAAAAAACATCCAGAGTGAGACCCAGACCCAGAAAGATGAGCATGGTATGTACCCACTCATAAGTGGATGCTAGCTGAAAAGCAAAGGATAATGAGCCTGTAGTCCACAATGCCAGAGAAGCTAAGTAACAAGGAGATTGTCTCTTTTGTCTTATTGGTAAGATATCTTCAAGTATATACAAGAATTCAAAGTTGGTTTGAGTCATTAGCTTAAAACTGAACCAGTGCAAAGATCATCATAATAATTAACCTCTGAAGCACCATTCTTGCATGTTATCAGTACATCTTGTTATTAAAACTGAATAATGTGACATTTATGTAGCTGTAAAACTTTAGTAAGCATTATCAAGAATACTAAATTCTATTGCTTTACTTCTATTTTGTTAGGTTTTAAAAAATTATTAGTGGTTATTTATTAAAGGAATAAAGAATAGCTCAGGAGATTCCTTCCCTGGCGTTAAATCTTGTGAAGGAGCCCACACACTCATCAGCTATAGTTTTGCTCTGAGATGTTCAAGTCAGGGAAAAGAAGCTGCCCTGTCCTAATGAGTCTCCAGGGCTCCATCAGCTGCAGACGTGATCAACTGCACATGGCAGACTGAGAACTAAATGAAAATGCCTCTTAGTCTTCTGGAGCATGTGTTCACTGTGTTCAAAGTTTAACTGCAAAGCCATACAACTGCATGTTAATGAAAGATACTAGAGATAAGAGTCAGTGGAGAGTTACAAGGGGCTCAAGAAAAGACAGTAGCATTACCCACCCAGCTATCACTGAGAGGCAAAAGTTGAGGGTAAGACCAAACTCTGAGCAGGTTACATTTGAAGGATAATGAAAGACAAGACACCCACAAAAGGGACTTGTAAAAAGTTATGGAAGAAAATGGATTAGCAAATTATTTTATTTAAATATTTTAGAAATTGAAAGTTCCCCTTAAAAGGTAGCAGACATTTCTCCTCCTAGAAAGTTCATTTTCTGTACTTGGCTAATTTTGAACTTTTTGAAAGAAAATTCATTCATGGATTTGTATTTGTAAGGAAAATATTTTGTATGTAAGATCAACACACATATACAAACACACATGCATATGCACATACACACAAGATCACACACACACACACACACACACACACACTCATAAAATAAATCTTCCCAAAAATGTTCTGAAATTTTTAGTCAGTAGAAACAC
>NC_022012.1:5690533-5714055 GCF_000317375.1 Microtus ochrogaster | reverse complement strand
CACACACACACACACACACACACACACACACACACACACACACACACACACCCTTAAATGCACTCAATTACATAACTCTTCTTTGTGGTTTTTCCAGACAGGGTTTCTCTGTGTATCCTTTGTAGTCTCTCCTGGCACTAGCTCTGTAGACCAGGCTGGTCTCGAACTCACAGAAATCATCTGCCTCTGTCTCCCGAGTGCTGGGATTAAAGGCGTGCACCACCACCTCCCAACAATCACACATAGTCTTAGGTTTATATTCTTCCTATAGTGGCCATGGAGCTCTGGTTTTATTTTGATCTTTTAAACATATTCTGCGTATCATGGGGTATCCATAAGTGAGCTTTAGCAGATTGGCAGAACCACTGATGCAGAGTAGTGTCTGTTCTCAGTCCCTTCATGAGCGTATGACCGTGAGCGAGGTCCAGGTTAAATCAACTTGGAAGGAAAAAAAAACATTAACTTGATGCAAATCATTCAGAATGGACTTAAACCACCCTGCATTTGTTTAACATTTAATTTAATGGACACTTAAATTCCCTCTTCAGTGTTTTCTTTGCCTACTGTGTAAACCTCAATCACAGATGTAGCCCTGACTCCAAGATGCTACAGTCACAGTATACCTTACATTATCTTCAGCAGCAAGGTATTGTCCATAGAACAATAGAATACAGGTAAATATTTTTAGATTTAGGAGTACTAAAGAGGTCATTAGCAATAGAGAACACTTGTTATTCTTGCAGAGTATCTGGGTTTGGTCCCCAGGAATCACATGGTGGCTCATAAGCATGCTACACTCCAGTTTCATGCTACACTTCTGGATTCCATGGGTTCTAGGAATGCATGCAGTGTACATAAATGCATGTAGGCAGAACACTCATAGGCATCAGGTGAAAATAAATAAATCTATATCTGTATCTAACCTGATAGCCCAAAAAAGTTATTCACTCATTTAATTTTCCTCTCACTAAATAAACGTACTACTTTATATTTTTTAAAAACTGTCATCATTTCTTATATGAAATTAGACACCTTTGGCTTGGAAAGACACTAAGTATTTTATTTCAAATATATGAGTGCTAAACAAGGTTTCCTTTTAGTACCTTAAGCATTTGATATGAAGACATAAGAACTGAAGAACAGTCACTTTGTGGCACCTGTTTCTGTATCTACAAATATTTTTCCCTTGTTCCCCATGTTTCCTGGACTTCCAGGTCTGTGATACTACTTTTTAATAGACCACTGACCCTGGAGTACAGGCACCATAGTCCACTGCCCTCAGAATTCCTGGTGGGTGAGGAATGAGGGTATTGGCGGGGCCATTCTGCCACTCTCTAAGCCTTACCTCTGATCCTGGTTGGTTCTCAGGTTAGCAGTGTGCTCTCCTTTCAGACGTCCCTTCCTTCTAACAGTTTCGCCTTTCCACACCTCAAAATCCTCTCAGCCTTGCTGCTGACATAAGTTGCTTAGAAAGAAATACTTATTGCGCAATAAAATTGGGTGAGCATTTACTATTTGTTTGTTTTACATCCCCACCAAAGTTCCCCTTCCCTTCTCTCCTCCCAGTCCCTCCCCTCCACCTCTCCCCTGCTCCCCCCCACACACACCTACCTCACCCCTAGCCCTGCTGTCTACTCCTCCTTACTTTTCCGCTCAGGAAAGGGCAGGTGTCCCATGAGTATTTACAAAATCATGCCATATCAAGTTTAAGTAAGACTAAACACCTCCCCTCATATTAAGGCTGGAAAAGACAACCCAGTATAAGAAATAGGGTCTCAAAGGAGTCAGAGACAGCCCCTATTTTCCCTGTTAGGAGTCCCACAAGAAGACCAAGCTATAGAAATGTAACACATAAAGAGAGTGCCTGGTCAGTGCCATACAGGCTCCCTGGTTGTCAGTTCAGTCTCTGTGAAACCTTATGAGTCCAGTTTAGTTGATCCTGTCAGTTTTCTTAAGGTGTCGTTGACCATAGTTAACCTGATATCCAAACCACACACCACACATACTCAACAAAGAGGGAGAAAAGAGAATAGTGCCTCTCATGAACATAGATATAAATATACACAATCAAATATTCAAAAATTACCAGGAGGTGGTGGCACGTGCCTTTAATCACAGCATTTAGGAGGCAAAAGCAAATTGATCTCAGTGAGTTCAAAGCCTGGTCTACAAAGTGAGTTCCGGGATAGTCAGGACTGTACCACAGAAAAACCCAATTTAAAAACAAAACAAAACAAAACAAAACAAAACAAAACAAAACAAAAAATCAAACAACAACAAGAACAAAACCAAAAAAAAAAAAAACAAACCATACAACTTTAAAATTGAATCCAAGAACACATCAGACAGATCATCAGCCATGAATAGTAGGCTTTATTCCAGAGACACATAGATGTTTCAACATATGAAAAACTGCCAATGCAATCCACCATACCAACAAACTAAAAGAAAAAATAAATAATCACGCAATCATCTAATTAGATGCTGAAAAAGCCTTTGATAAAATCCAATATCTCTTCATGGTAAAAGTCTTGTAGATATCAGAGATACAAGGGACACACCTAAATGTAATTCACTGCTTTTTAAGAGATTTTTTTTTTTTGTCTATAGCGTTTATCATGAGCTACTGTGGGCCATGATGCAGCTACAGCTTATAGCAATTGATAATTCAGATGTCTTTCCACGTGAGAAATTATTCTCAGATGGAGGAGCCCTGCCTGGCAGAGCTGCAGGCCACTGACTCTGAAAACTGCTGCTTTCATCTGGAATTCGTTTGTACAGTAGCAGCTGTGATAGCTCCTATCACCGCGCAGGCTCACGTAATGCGTCCATGTAGTCTCTGCAGGCTCACGTAATGCGTCCATGTAGTCTCATGATTGCCTCTCAGTCTTATGGGCACACACATTTGTGGGTGGTCAAAAGGATGACTTCTCTCTACGCTATGTTCTCCACAGTGAGAAACTAAGAAGCCTGGTCCCTATCATTAGCCTTACTGACGGAGCAAGTTGGCCAGACGTGCGTCCTCTGGACAGGTCACAAATGGAATTTTCACAGAGTTTACTTACGGAATTTCAGGTGTCTGGCCTTGTAAGATATAAACCATTCAGAAGATTTATGATAAATTAGGGTGATATTGCAGGTATCTGTCTTTGTTCTATCTTAGTCCTTCAAGACACCAATAGCACCTACCTGACTAACCTTGTCCAAATATAATTAATCACACTTAAGAAATGTAAAATAATGCATATATTATTTGCATTTTCCTTAGGTCTTTTAATGGTCTAGTTTTATCCATTTGTAATCTGTAGCAGCCCCTTCAAAAAATGGCCAGGACCTCCCCACTGCTGCAGCTGCGGTTAGTTGATAAGTTTTGCTATGTATCCTCAAAGCATGCTTGTGTCCTGAAAATTCTCCTTATAGATTTTGTTACTAAGAAGTTGATACACACACACACACACACACGCTTGGGAATTTATAATGGCAAAATTAGAATAACAATATAGAGATAAAAATAGAAATAAGAATGTAGAAGAAATAGATTGAGAAGAAATAAGATGGAGAAGTAGTAATAGAAGAAAAATGTAGAGTAATTAGAACAAAAATAAATTGGAGCAGAGATTAGTAACAAAGAATGGAATTAGAATTGAGTAAGAGAATTAGAGCAAAAAACTATAGACAATTAGGACAGAAGAATTAGGATATAGGCAGTAGAATAAAGAACACATAAATTGAAAGACCACCTGTGAGAAGATTCTTTTCCTACAGTCTTCACACTTTAGTTCCTACGCTTATTGTGCTTTTCTTTTTGAACCTTGAGTGAAAACTCAAGGTAATGTCTTGAAAGTTTTCAATATCTTTTATTTTATTTACAGGTGTCAGTTGTGTGTGTGTGTGTGTGTCTGTGTGTGTGTCTGTGTGTGTGTGTGTTTGTGTGTGTTTGCGTGCATGCGTGTGTGTGCATACAGAGACCAAAATGGATCACGGATAACTGGATCCCTTTTTGTTGGGGTCCCAGGTGACTGTGAGCCACCTGATGTGGGGACTTGGATCTGAACTCCAGTCTCTAGAAGAGCAGTTAGTTGTCTTAAATGATAAGCTGTCTTCCTAACTCTGAATAGCCTCATATTCATATACTACCAGCACATACTGCCACTGGCCTATTCCCTGCTTTTATGTGGTGTTCTACTGAAGATTCCCCACAAATTAATGACATATGACACAAAGCACTGAATCTGTAGGGCATAAAGAGCCAAGCAGCTTTCTAAGGTCAGGGCATTGATCATCAGCAGCTATGCACTGCTATGTATTAGTTCCAGAGGAGAGAAAGAACTGTCATGCTCGCTAATTTTCCAAAATATTTTGATGTGCAGAGACTAGGTTTCCTTGAGATCTTAAAGAATTTTCCATACCATAGTTTTTGAATAATCCCCTCATCATTTTGAAAGCAGGCCCAAGTAGCAATGTTGGTGGGTTGGCCGGGTTTCCCAAGTGAAGACAATACCAGCAAACTTGGGAGACTTTCTGATACTCCTAAATACCCCTCTCTGTTTCTTTAAACACTGACAATACAGGTTGGGAGGTGCTGAACTTATCCTCTTCCTCCAGGATCCAGATAGCACAGAGCTTTTCAGATTGGCTTTCTTTCAGTATTTTCAATGATATAAAATTTGCTGTTTGTCCAGGTCTCTGCAAATGTAAGTCTCAGGGAATTGAGGCAAGATCTTTTGCTCGTATCTAGGTAGAATTCTCTGAGCTTCATAAACAGGATATTTTTCCAGACACATGGTCATTGGTTCATAAAGGAATGGTTCTCCTCAGGAATAGGGTAACAACAGCTTCGGATGGCTTCCGCGTGGTTTACAACGATGTGATCTTTTTCATTTTTCAATGTCATGTCAGATCAGGCAGAGTGGTTTCTGTTTGTTTTTGGCTGAACAGCAGGAGGGAACCCCCCCAGGTCACTGCATAATTCTGGCACGCACTCTGAGTATTGCTGACAGCTTCAGTGTTTGTCATTGGTGGCTGCTCTTGGACTTTTCTTATCCACGAAATTGACTGGTGTGGCCTCTTCCTACTTTCACATCCCACGGTCAGTAAGGTACTCTGGGGACCTTGCTCAGGACAAAACTAAAAAAGGAAAATTCTTCTCAAATAAGCTCAATAACAGGAAAAAATGGGAAAAATAGATAGCTATTTTTACTTGTACAGTTCTTGTGTAAGCAGCATCCGACCCTGCAGAGATGAAGGTTGGCTCGCATTCCTCACATTCACCTTTGCAGAATAATTCTCCTACTTATTCTGAACTTCCAGGGTTGCTATTTAAGAAAAAAAAATTATTTTTTAGATGATACTGAAAAGAGTAAGAAAATGATTGAAGAAAAAGAGATTTCTGTTTACTGTCACGTGCGAAGACTAAAACTGCCCCACTTTCTCATTGTTTGTACAAAAGTCAGAATATTAATGTTAAGTAAATAAACATAATCCAATAAATAATCATTACAAATACAATTTTCACTTTACTGGTATATGATCTGATGGCCTTTCACCTGGGTATCCTGAAAAGTTAAGAGACAACCCCCACCCACTCCCTGCTTCTGCCTCCTCCAGCTTGTGCAACCTCTCTCTCTCCCCCGCCCCAAGTCTTCTGAAGAGGTGGCTGCTGCCTCTTTCTCTCTCTCCACCCCTCTCTCTCTGTCTCTCTCCATCTCCTCCTTCTCCCCTTCTCTTTACATTTCCCCTCCAAAACCCACTAAATAAAGTTTATACACAAACTCTCTCTGCATGGTGTATCTGTCAGTCTCTCACCACTATGGTCTTCACCCACCAACCCACTGAGGCTTCTGGGAACCCACCGAGGCCTCAACCATATCTTTAGAAAGAGTAACAACTGGGTGTTGGCTTTATAATGATAAGTTTCAGGGATATACTCAACAAAATAGATGTGATCCTAGCCGAACACTGGCTTAGTCATTGCCATTGAGATATGTACAAAAGTAAAATGTCTGTGGGAGGAATGTCCATGCTAAGGTAGAGAGAAGGTCAGAAGTACCCCATGACATGGAAACCCACGTGCAACTCCATGGGTAGGTGCGTAGACACAGGAAGATTGGGAGTGCACTGGAGTCAGTGTACCCAAATTAGGGAACTCTGGGTTCAGTGAGAGATCTTGTCTCAAAAAATATACCAGAGGGGTTGAGAAGGTAGTTCAATAGCAAGGGCATGTGCTCTGAAGAACAAGGTTCTGAATTCAAAACCCCAGTACCCACATAAAAATGTGTGCATAGATTCATGTGGCTCGTTCATTGTAGAACGAGGGACCCAACAGCTGGCCAGTCAGCAGCCTAGACAACACTGTGAGCTTCTAATTCAGGGAAAGATCTTGCCTCAAGATATTAAGTTGGAGGTTGATCGATAAAGACAGTTGGCATCCTGCTCTGTCCTCTGCACAGGACTCCTCACCCATGTGCGTGCACTGCACAACCACAAGGTAACTGCACAAGAGCCCATGTTTGCTTGTGTTCATCACTCACATGCATGTACTGCACCACCACAAGACAGAGAGCTGCAGAGGAAGGTATTACAAGTTTATCTCTGGCTTCTTTATGCCTACATATAAATGAATATCTGCATACCACATGATGATCACACACAAAGCATCCTTTTTAAGTCAAAGTAAAATATGGCACCTGGTGTGTGACAACACCTCAATCATTAACACTCTACTGTTGCTGCTCCTCTCAATAAGAAATATTTTATGTACATGATTCTTAGACATACATCTCCAAGTTAAAAAATACCTCAATAATAATAATCATCTTATTAAGTACAAAGTACCCTAACATTTTCTTTTTCCTATTGTCTGAAATTAATCTTTAAGGTTATTGAACCATGGTACATCATAGTAATTCCTTTTTTAGGATTTATTTTATTTTTATGTGTGTTTGTCAGCATGCATGCATGTGTACCACGTCCATATAGTGCCTATAAAATTCAGAAGAGGGCATCAGATTCTCTGGAATTGGAGTTCCAGAAAGTTGTGAGTTGGAAAACAAGTCCGGGTTCTTTCAAGCAGCCAATGCCCTTAAGGGCGGAGCCACCTCTCCAGCCCACATTCTAGCAATTTCCAGACAAGCAAATGGATTGTGACTTGAAGCTTTTGTACATCAAAAATGCAAATGTGTGTTGTGACTACAAATGTAGGAGACTCAGAGCAGTATTTTTGTATCTGAACATTTAGCTTTGTTGAAATGCTTTCTCTCATTTTTGGTGTTTAAAAACATTGAGAGCAAAATTATTTAAATATTCCAGTCATGATTTACTTTTCTTTTGTTATTTTCCACTAAATATTAACATGTTTTCTATTTTAGAGTTTCACCTCTGAATTACTGAATGAGATAATCCATTTGAATAAAATTTAAATAACAACTCAGAGCTAGGAAAATAGCTCAGTGAGCAAAATGCATGCCTCATAAGTATGAGGGCCCTGGTTGGGCTCTCCGAGTTAATGGAAAGAAGACCTGGGGTCTTGGTGCACCTGCAGTCCCAGTTCTGGGGAGGCAGAGACAGGCAGATCCCTGAACCTTGCCTGGCCTACCTGGTACATCTTACTTCAGATGAAGACCCTGTCTCACACAACATAAGGAAAAACCTGAAGGCATGTATTGGCCCTCACACAGACACCCACATGCATGCATATGCACCCTCAGACATATACGCACACATGTGTATGCATAAATACGTTCATACATATCACGATTATACATTCTCATTGGCCGAACACAAACATTATTTATGAATTATATCTTAGTATTTCTGTATTTATTCACTATATTACAGAGCAACATACATTCTAGTAAACTGAAAGTTAATGTCATCAAATAGATGACATTTTCATATTCAAAACAAACTCACATCCAAAAGATGCGCTCAGTGCTAGAACACAGCCATGTCTTAGAGATAGTGTTGTATGAAATGTCACACTGTTGCATACAGAGTACAGGCATGGGAATCCAAACAGTCTGTGGTGTGAATCCTAGACACGTGCCTCATGTCCCTAGAGAATTAGCTCATCTCCCCCTATTCTGCTTACCCACTCAGAAGCCGGGTAACAATATTCAGTAACTTTTAAATACAGAATGGAACTAGCGTTTACAAAATACTTCGGTTCCTTATGCACAGATATTAGGTACATTTTTGTTTCTTCCCCAGGGTACTGGATGATATTATTAAGCATCCAATGCTTTTGAATGGTGTAATTGAGATTAAATTTAAAAATATAAGTTTATATGCCTTAAAAAGAATATAGTATTTGTCAGGTATGTATACTCTGGAATTTTAATTGTCTAGTCCTGCAGGTCAGAAGCTATGGCTGAACTGAGTAACAAGACCTGCTTTCAAAGCAAGTAAAATTTCTGGGCATGGTAGTTCATGTCTGTTGCCTCAGCCCTTGAGAAGTGGATGCAGGAGGGTCAGGAGTTGAATGCTACCCACAACAGCACAGGGAATATGAGGCCGGCATAAGGTGCATAAAACCATGCTAGAAAGATTGTAAAAATGCACATTTTTATATCAACCAAAGCTTTTAAATATATATATATGTTACATGTACGAAAGCGTTAGGAAAAAACCATATCTTTACAGAGAGATGAGCAAGGCGTCTATAACAGAGTAAAGGGGGGACCCAAATGTGAGTTCAGTGTAAATCTGCCTACATACTGGGCTGCCAAGAAGCAAATGCTTATGTATATTTCAGAAGCCCAGCCAGCAGCAGCAGGAATTGCCATTTCAGCCGCACAAACCCACCTGACCTGCATCCGTGAAGCAGGGTTGTGACTTTGTTTTGCTTATTTGTAGCACAGTGTGCTCAGACCCAAAGCTAGGTCACCACAGCACAAGAGAAATGTCAAATAGAAAAGATGTATAACTTAATGAAAAAAAAAAGATGTTAAAATTAATTTTACATAGGTCTCTGTTTACAGCCAAAGAGGGAATCATCCCTTACACCTATAAAGAAAAAAAAATAAGGACATTGGTTAAACAACTGGAAAGAAAATGACAAACAAGTGATGTTGAAATCATTTCAAAGAAATTAGCACTGACAAAGCAAGCAAGCTTTAGATTCTGAAAAAAAATGAAATACTGAGCAAAATACTTATATGATATAAATTAATAACACGATATAGTATTGCAGAGACTCTGAAAGGGTCTCTTTGTTAAACAATATAAATAAACATAAGTGAAGCCGGGCGGTGGTGGCGCACGCCTTTAATCCCAGCACTTGGGAGGCAGAGGCAGGTGGATCTCTGTGAGTTCGAGACCAGCCTGGTCTACAAGAGCTAGTTCCAGGACAGGCTCCAAAACCACAGAGAAACCCTGTCTCTAACCCCCCCCCAAAAAAAAACCAAAAAAAATAAACATAAGTGAACAGGAGTACAAGTGAAACAAAGAATTACTCCTTTTTCTAAATTATTGGTTATTTAAATCTAAAATATAATCAGTCTCACATTTTAACTTTGTGAACTCATTTCCTTATGTCAAGAAGTATGTCCCTAGGAAAGTGTGAACACTTCTAAGGGTCTGGTGACATGAGCATTGCTGCCCAGCGAGTGAGCTTAAGTCAGGCTTAGCTTTCAATTCTGCCACCTTTTGTTAAATTTTCTACAACTCTTGTGCAGTTGTGTTTAAGATATTTCACCTCACTGCTGTTTACACCTTCTAAAGGAAAAAAATGAAAGATACTTATTTCTAGGGTGCGACTTAAATTATCTCATATTGGCATGTTATTTAGCATAGTGTTTATCATAAAGTAGTGAATATATTTTAATGTCCAGAACTATTATAGAAGAAAATAATTTAAGAACATGAGCAGAATATATTTGTAGCAAGAAAAAAAACAAATGTACATCAAGTACATAAATTAAAACCTGCCTTGCCGATAGCTATGTAAGTACTGTGACATACATGTTTGGAAGTTTTGGTTTTACGGCTTTCTGTGGGCATCAGTGTGAGGAAGTAGAGAGTGTCACACACTCTTGGGGAGAGTGCAAACTATTACAGCTGTTCTGGGGTCAATAAAGCATCAGTAGAAATCAAATCACTCCACTTCTTTGTAAGACCATTGGTATGGAAACATACAGACAGCATTTATAATGCAAAGAATGTTTGCAGTAAACTGCATTTGCATCATGGAAGGTCCACTGCATTCTCCTGCGAAACATGTGTGCATTTATGTGCTTGCATGTGGAACTGAAATCATTGCAGACACAAACGGGATACAGTTGATAGTGGCCGGCTCCTCGGTGTCATCAAGACTATGGACAGTCTTGATAGCTGGATATGTATGCCTTTGAAAAATATAAGCGTAAATGGCTTTAATAAAATGTCTTTAAGTCACACAATGCATTGCTTAGTTCACACAATGTGTTAGTCAAGCAGTTGTTTCAGCACGAGGAGAGCAGAAGAAACACCAGGAGACCGATCCAAAGGGTGCTTAGAAAGCTCTTCTTATCCTGAGAGGCCTCACATCTGACTCTCATCGTCAGACACTTACAGAGCAGATTATTATATTTTCTCATAAAAGGAGCAATGAATAAAAGGTAAAACATCTAAATGTGGTCTAGGAAAGATCTTAGTGTTCACCAGAATTCTTCCAGTTTAGACAAATATAAAAACAGAAGATGTACAGATGCCCACAATCGGAAGGGTTAGTAGAAATATTCCTAGAGAAAAATATCTGCTTTCTGAAACCATATACCTCAAATGAAAATGATTTTTTTGTGTTATTGCTAAGAAACCATTCTGCCAGTACAATAAACTCACAGACAGTGCCTGTTCCTGTCACCACAGTGGTTCTGGTCATGTTGACATTCATGCTTTATTAATAATACAGAATAATTAATAGGCAATACTATATACTTTGAGAAATCAGGTAGATTCATAAAGGTCAAAATGGAAATAAGTTTTGACCTGTGGAATATTAACCTTGATTAATTAACGTCCAATAACCAGCCCATTCACCTGTGGTTTTCAGATAGGGTTCCACTATCAAGTCTCTCATGCTTACTAGACATGTTTATGATTCTTTTGTTTCTATATGTTATTTTAGTAAAGTAACCCAGATATGCAACTTTAAAAAATAGTTTGCATAGAGTAAACCTTCATTATGTAAGTTGATATCACCTACTAAATAATTGCTACATTTGCTCTTGGGGTGAATATTTTAAAACTGCATTGTAGAAAGCCTTAAACTTATAAATCACATATCCATATAGTGTGTATGAAAAACAAAATGAGCCAATTGTTCCTGTGGGCTTTTTTACACCGCAAGTTTTTGTGCAGGTCACTTTTCCTGGTGACCTTCTCTATTCAGAAAATGCAGGTCACATTGAATTGTGCTCCTAACTGATCATTAGCAATGTTGCAGCTGAAGCTGAAGAGAAAGTTTTGGGATGGAGATTCCCAGCAAAGGGCCCACAGTGCTCTTGAAGAGAACCCGAGTTCAGTTCCTAACAGCTATGGAAGCTCCCACACAATTGACTCTAATTCCAGCTCCAAGGAATATGGTAGTATGGTGTACCCATCGGGTCTGCTTGGACATTTGTATTCATATGCACAGATATTCATCCACACACATAATTAAACAAAAAACTTTTTAAGAAAAGAAAAAAGCTAATTATTAATAGAATCATTGATTTAACAATGTTTCTGCCACCCCAAGCCCAGATTTATGGTACAGGGAATTGAATCCAGAGTTTCCAACATACTAGGCTATAACCTCAGTCCTCTTTTTTTTTTTTATAAAGAGTTTCATTTTTCCCCAGTTAGACCTTGAATCTGTGATCTTCCCACTTCAGCCTGTGGCCCAAAGGACACCACAGAATTCATGTCTATTTGCCTTTTATTTTTGGATTAGAATGATATTTAGTAATAAAAAACATTTTTATCATTATAATGATGAACTTCTTTTGATTGTTATCTATTTTATTTTTAAGCTATTACACTGAATTGAGGCTGGTCTTGAACTCATAGCCTCAAACTCGTGAATGATGCGATTACAAGTACGAACCAACATTTAGCTTAGTGGTGAATCTCTGTAACAGTATTCTAGGCTGCATACATTTCTCTGACAGAGCCCATTTTATGCTGACAACATTTTACAATTAATTTTAATAAAAGACTCAAATTGTATGGTAAGGGAAGAGCAGAACCACAGCTAGTCTCTGTGCTCCTTCTGGAAAACTAGACTGGCCGGTGTTTCAGTAGTGCTCCACCACTGTGAGCAGACACTGTCACCAAGGCAACTCCTAGAGAAAACATTTGTTTGGTTGAGGCTTTCTAACAGCTTTAGAGATTTTGTCTATTGTCATCTTGATTGAAAGCATGGTGGCAGGCAGGCAGACATAATCCTTTAGAAGAAGCTGAGAGTTTTACCCAGATCTGCAGGTACTAGGAAGACAGAGACACTGGTCCTGACTTGGGCTTTTAACATCTCAATGCCCACCCCCAAATGACATATTTCCTCAATTAATTCTTTTCAGGTAGTTCTACTCCCCGAAGACTAAACATTCAAGTATATGAACCTATGGGGACATTCTTATTCAAACCACCACATTAACAATATTAAAGATTCCGTAGAAATCCACACTGATTGTGCATGTGCACATACACACAAACATACACACATAAACAGACAGACACACATGCAGATGCACACACAGACACAGACACACACACTCACATAGGTCAGACAGATAATAGAAAGGCACACAATAGAGATGTGTGGATTCCTTTTCTCATTGTTGAGGTAAAAAAGAGCACTTGCTATGTAAGCATACGGGCCTGAGTTTGGATCCCTATATTCATATTAAAAATAACTGAATAAAAGCTGATATACCATATCTTTACCATGTACTATGGGGTTTTGAGGCAGAAGGATAACTGGGACTTGCTGGCTGCCAGTCTAGTTCTGTGCTCGCTGAAAGATCATGTCCCAAAGAATACAGTGGACAGGAACCTCATGATGTGTCTGCACACAACCACTCATATCTGTGCATATACACATACACACGCACTCACGCATGCACACACACACAATGCACACAGTACACACATTCACAAACATTTGTGCACACATGCGCACATGTCCACACACTCATGTCCACACACATGCCCACGCATACATACAGTGCACACATGCATGCACAAACATACCTGTGTGCACACACACATGCAGACACACACACAAATACTTAAAAAACTTTCTAAGAGAACAAGGTTCCAGTTTCATCTCTGTCCTTTTTCTGCATTTCTGATAGATCACTTAATTTCTTAGTGGAAGAATTTTAACAAGAAAATGTATGAGAACTTAATTTTTTTCCATGTTATTTGAGGAGCACAAAAAAACCTGAGATATTTTGTTGAATGACACTTTGTGAGGGATTTTTTTTTATTGAGAAAAAAAATTTCCGCCTCCTTCCAGCCTCCCACTCCTCCCGCCCTCCCCCCACTCCTCTCCCCCTCCCTCTCGAGTCTGAAGAGCAGTCAGGGTTCCCTGCCCTGTGGAAAGTCAAAAGTCCTCCCCCCTCCATCCTGGTCTAGGAAGGTGAACATCCAAACTGGCTAGGCCCCCACAAAGCCAGAACTAGAAGTAGGATCAAAACCCAGTGCCATTGTCCTTGGCTTCTCAGCAACCCTCATTGTCCGCCATATTCAGAGAGTCCGGGTTTATCCCCTGCTTTTTTATTCACAGTCCAGCTGGCCTTGGTGAGCTCCCAATAGATCAGTCCCACTGTCTCCGTGGGTGGTTGCACCCCTCTTGGTCCTGACTTCCTTGCTCATCTTCTCCCTCCTTCTGTTCCTCATTGGTACTTTGGGAGCTCAGTCCAGTGTTCTAGTGTGGGTCTCTGTCTCTATCTCCATCCATCGCCAGATGAAGGTTCTTTATTTGTGGCTAGAAACCAATTATGAGTGAGTACATCCCATGTTCATCTTTTTGGGTCCCAAGTGAAATAATTAGTATTTTATACAATGAGAAATGAGTTGATGCTAATCATAATTGATATTAGTATTCTTTATCTGATTATTTTAAATTGTCTGGTATGTGTAGAAAGGAAAGAAGAAATATAAATCTCTCTGTATCCTTCCACTATGCCACACATGTTATGGAGTCTGCACAGACACTATCTAAATCTGTCTTACATCAGTTTACAGAGAGGTTTTATCTCCAGGTAAAGATTAATGTAATGCAAAGAGGTTAAGTACAAAGTAAAACATGAGAAATAACTCACATTCTTCTTTCTTACACAGATATACTTATGCACTGATGTCTGCCAGACTTCCTAGGCTGCCTGTGACCTTCCTTTGTCGCTACCTTGGACCTTTTAGTGTCTTGCAGATCGCCCTCCCTGCCTCCCCTTCTCTGTGACTCTAAGTAATTATGAATCCCTGCTTCCATCTTCTTAAGCTGGCAAGCTCTACAAGCCTCAGTCTGGCCTCCATTCTTCACTTAAGGTTTATTTTTACACGCTCCTGTTCTATTTTTTTCCAGCCTTCGCATGCATTCCAAGATAATTGCAGCTCAGAACCTATTTTCTGGCGCTTTCTGTCGAAGTATTTTCTCACCTGCCTCCTTCTGCCTCCATATCTCCCTGCATTTAGCTGTCGCTTTCTCTTAGACTTCCTGGTGAGGCGAACTAGTTGTATGCCACTTCATTCAAGAAGTTCCAGCTAATGTCTTATTCCTGGGATCTAACTACTTTTCTACATGACCTGAAAGGGTTCAATCCCCTCAGTTCACCACAGACCACATTGGTTTGGGATATGAGTTAACTTACATGGTTTTAAGTCTTTATCTTATTTTAAATTGTGATTTCTTGATGACCAGAGCCATGTTGTAGTTTGATATGCTTACCCAGTAATGGGCACAGTTCTTGGGAGCCAGCAATCAGTATGGTTATCATTTTTCGTAAAGGAATGCTGGTATAGAACATTCACACTAAGGAAAGGAAAAGCTTGCACCTTTATCAGTAACATTTAATAGAAAAAAATTAAGAATAAATTCTGAGTGTTCCAAGAAGAATTAGTCAAGGGCCTTTTGGAGTTTAACAAACTGACTTACCAAAACTTTCTCTTTTCTAATATGTGTGCATCTCTTAAAGGTTTCAGATATCTGAAGATGAGTCAGTGGGTGTAGTTGAATCAATTATAACCTGTCCCCATGTGATCTCCTGTTCTTTTAGAATTGGATCTCTCCCTGAAGCCAATACTCAACATTTGTTTAGAGTAGAAGTCAACAGGCTTTGACAATCCTGCCCCTTCCTTCTTTAGAGCTGTTGTTATAGGCATGCCATGAGGCCTGGCTTGTGAGTGAGGTGGGCAACACAAATCATGACCCTCATGATTGTGAAGCAAGCCCTTTTAATTCCTGAACCATCTTCCCACCCTCAATATTTATACTTTTCACACGGATTAAAATGATATTTATTGAATTGTGGTTTTAATATGGATAATATAATGGCTATTTTTGGTTGTCAACCTGACTGCATCTAGAATTAGCTCAAAACACAAACCTCTGGCTATACCTGTGCAGGATTATTGGTTAATAGAATCATTTAAGGTGGGATGACCAACTGAGGACCAGCTGAGACATCTATCCTAGATTATTAGACTTTCTGTTGGGAGATAGCTCTTATTAGACTAACTGAACCACGCCAATAAATTCCCTTTATATATATTCATTCTGTGAGTTCCGTTCTCTAGATCAGTGGTTCTCAACCCTCCTAATGTTGTGACTCTTTAATATAGTTCCTCATGTTGTGGTGATCTCATCCACGAAATTATTTTTATTACTACTTCGTAACTGTAGTCTTGTTATTTTTAAAAATTATAGTGTAAATATTTTGGAAATAGAGTTTTGCCAAAGGGGTCACAACCTACAGATTGAGAATGGCTGCACTAGAGACCCATGACTAATACAGATATTATGAAAAAGCAGATAAATGGCTGATCAGTTAAATCAGAGAGAGACAGAGACAGAGAGAGAGAGACAGAGAGAGACAGAGAGAGACAGAGAGAGAAAGACAGAGAGACAGAGAGAGAGACAGAGAGACAGAGAGAGAGACAGAGAGAGAGAGAGAAGGAATGGTGGTGGGGGTATTGTTTTTCCATTCAGTGGATGTGTAGATGAGTCTGGGAACAGAACTCTCCAGTTTACATGGATGAAAATGCAGCATTTTGTTCTGTCAATCCAGTCAATATGGCCTGAATCACATGCTAACTGGAAAAAAGCAAGTTTTTTTTTTTTGTCAGGGACCATCCATTTAATATGTTTTACCCCCAAAGGACCAGCAGAATTCTAGACCCTAAGTAGGTAGTCAATGAATAATTTACTCTTTTCCTTCCTATCCCCACACCCCTGAGCTGCTTTGGATGACTCCTCAGCCATTTTTAAAGCAATCTTCTGTGCCAGGTCACTGAACCAGCACATTTAAATGTTTCTGTGGAGCATTTATGCTATACTCACTCTGGCTTTTACAGCACATGGCAATTCAGTACACATAGAAGAGTTTTGGATGAATTGAAAATGAAAGATTTTCTTTTAGATTCTCTTACAGAATAATTACTGTATGGATTTATATTTATACATATAATTATTAAAATGCCTGAAATATGAAGTGATTTCTATTCTTTCTTTGGCATGTAAATAAATGGTGTGTGTGTGTTTACATGTGTGTGAATAGTATGCATGTGTTTTATGAAGGCCCAATATTAACATCAGATGCCTTACTCGATTTCTCTCTCCATATTGAAGCATGATCTCTCACTGAAACTGGATCTTCTCAATTTTGGTTAGGCTTACTAGTTTTTCAAGTTGTCTTAGTGTATCCCATGTCTCTGGACCCCAAGTACAAGGCAGAATCCACACTCATTTGGCTCCTGTGTTCATTCTCAGGATCCAAACGCAGGTCTTTGTTTTATCTGTAAACATGTTCTTCACAGACCAACCTGCCTCCTAACTCTGATTTCTTAGAGCATTCAAGTAAAGTATTTAAACATACTGAAATATTTCCATATACTTTATCAACAAGGCTCCAGGGAAGGACCTGACTAGGGCAGTGAGGGGATAGAGAAACAACAAAGACACAGTCCCAAGAAAAGCAGGGATCAGATGGAATGTGTTCTCAACTAAAGATGTTAGAGTTTCCCAGAAGCTCACATCTTTATTATGTATAGATGAACAAGGAGACAGGGTTATTGCATACAATAGTACAAAGAGATGGTATTATTACATAAAGATAAACAAGAAGGTGGGGTTATGATATACAGCTGTATCTAATCCAGGTAGGAGCAGTCTTTCTAGGAGTACACTTTTTGGCTGTAAATATCTGGGAAAAAAAGCCATGCAGGCATTCTTCACACACACAATCAAAATTCCACATGCACCAGAGGGAGCCTTTGCCATTTCTGTAGGCCTCAATAAAAGGGAAGAATTTGTCATTCTCCCATGGGGCTACGGTCATTCCGTCAATAACACACATTTATTCAGGCGTTCCAGGTTAGTAACAATTAATGCATTTTGTTCTCCTGGATATCTGCTTCTATTAACTGACTCCTTAACTTCATGTCCTTCACACCACCCAACCACTGTCAGTAATGCAGAGATAAAACTAGATGAACATCCAGTCAAAAATACTTATACAAACAGATTTATATATAATCAGAATACTTGCACAAGACATAGAGAACTTCTCACTACAGTGACTGAGGAGAAAATGTGGGGAGAAGTTGCTCAAGTATTTCACTAAAGGCAACTTAATTCACCCTGTTCACCTCTCACATTTCCTTAACCACTGAAGGAATATGGAAGGAAGATTTCAATGCCCCGCTATTCCCAAGGCATTCTGAATAGTTAATGCTGACCAGACACAGTCTCTGAGGCAATGTTTGTTTAATAAAAGAAGATGCTAGAGATGAGTGAGAGGGAACCCATTCACTAAGAAATGTCAAGAGATAGGACAAGAGTGAAGCAGAGAGGCAATATCTTCCCTTTCCTTTCTTGCTTAATAATTTAAAATCCAAGGGGGAAACAAACATGGTATGGTAAGTAAGTGAAGAATGACAGTTTAGATCATTTGCTTGTAATAGTTAAAGCTAAATAACAGGGTTTGGGCTTGTAGCTCAGGCTGCTTGACTGGCATGCTTAAAGCCCCAGGTTTAGTTCTCAACATTATATAAACAGGTTGTGGTGACCCATTTCTATAATCAAGGCGGGAAGATCAGAATCTCAATGTCATGTTCAGCTACATAATGACAATATGAGAGATTTCTTAAAAAAAAAAAACAGCAATAATAACAGCAAATCCAGCAAATAAAGGAGGCCAATAAGTAAAGATGTTTGCCACCAGCATGGTGACTTGAGTCCAATCCCTTGGATCTACATGATAAAATGAGAAGACCAGCTCCCACAAATTGTGTCTGATCTTTACACACGCATTATGACATGGGGATGAATATCCACACATGTATTATGACATGGGAACACATGTGTTTATGAAAATGCAGATAAATAATAAATATCTTAAACAAATAAGCAATTAATCAAAAACAAATAATCCAAATGATTTCTGGTTGTTATTAAGGAAGAGGTCTAAGAAGGTCTGTGCTTTCTGAGCAAGAGCTGACAATTTCTAAAACATAAAGTCTATATAAATCTTTTAACTTTATATCCTTCATATCTAATTGCAATTAAAGATTTTGTGATTTAAACCTTTAAGAGGCAGGACTAAAATCTCCTTCTGAGTCTTAACTAAGTAAGCTTTCCACTGTGGGTGTTGGGTCCCTTGCTCCCCCTCCACCAAGTTTCTCTTCCTCCTCTTTGTGACTGTATTATTAAGTTATTATACTTAGCTCTGACAACACAGGGAGTTGGGGATGAGAGTTGGCGAGCATTTGCCAATCCTGATCTTTGAAGGCCACTTTCCAAGCTTCCAGATGTTGAATCTGCCACCACAATTGCTGACTACCTGCATCTGCAGTCTTCTGAGGTGAAGTTCCACATGTATCATGGAGGTGCTGTTGATCATGCCCAGGTCTCATCAAACCCCTCTGCCATCTGTGAGGAACAAAAGGATAAACATTAGACTTGCTTTAGTTCTGTTTATAACTTCCAAAGGCTAACGTTGAAATGATAATTCCATTCAGTATATAAAATCACATAAAAGTGAGTCTTTTTATTTATTTATTTATCACATGTATATGTCTCTGTGTGGGGGTTTTTCATGTGACTGCAAGAGTCCAAAGAGGTCAGATGTGGCAGATTCCCTTGGAGCTGAAGTTGCAAGTGGTTGTTTGCTCCATAGAGTAGACACTGGGGATTGAAAGCTCGTCTTCTGGGAGTGCAGTATGTGCTCTTTACCTGTGAGCCATCTCTCCAGTCCCTCTTTTTTATTTAGAAAAAAGTAACTACAAGGAAAAATTCATGCTGTGAGTTCATATATGTAATAGCCATGTTGTGTCTAGAAAACAGTATTTCACAGCATTCCTCGCTCTGCCTGAAGCTATTACATTCTTTCTCCTTACCCCTCTTCAATATTCCCTGAGCCTTTTCATGTATGGCACCCAGGTTACTACACAGTCACTTCTGCTTAGCTCTCTGATAGGTTCTGAGTCTCTGTATTATTCCCCACCCATGTTGTAACACATTTCTATGACTAGTTTTTAGAGCAGTGTAAATCTATGGATATAAACACTTGCTTGGACAGAAGTTTGAGAATATGACCCTTAGCAAAACCCTAAGGCCTATGACCTAGCTAGGCATAGACCAACTATTTTTGAAAAAAAAAATTCCCTTAGGCTTGTTCTTTTCCCTCAATACCCTAATCCTCCTCCTTGCTCATTAAGCCCTGAGTCTGGAGTATATGTGTTCCCCTGGATTTTCAGTGGACTGTGAATGCTGATAATCTCTTCTAAATTTGAAAAAACAAACAAACAAACAAAAACCTGGCATACTAGAGTATCAACAATCAGTTATATTTTCTTATGCTTGTTTTTGCCAGTAGTACAGTTTTTTAAAAAGTGAAATTCATTCAAACACATTTCTGGATGACTTAACTGGTCCTGGAATTCAGGATTTGCAGTGTTCTCAGGATGCAGACACTGGAAATTTCTACCTTGCAGTGAGTTCCCTCCTACATCTATTCTCCTGAGTATGAGGAGTTTAATTCTTGTATAATAAGAAGAAAGAATAGAAAATAATCATTGATGAGATTGTCAACCATTGTGGAAGTGATAGAGCAGAGTATGAGATTTCCTATTTTTTTGTTTCCATAAAATTCAAGGGCAGTGAAATGACTGTCATCCAAAATCCTTTTGAGGCTTTTGAGTAGGGTAAGGTGCTATCTATCTATCTATCTATCTATCTATCTATCTATCTATCTATCTATCATCTATCTGTGTGTATACATATATGTGTGCGTGCATATACATTACAATAATAGAAAGCTAGAACAACCTGAAAAGATGAGTAATCTATTGATAGCATTGAAAGTTATTAAATAATATATATATGTATATATATTCTAAATCATAGGTAGTGTTTACATTGAATTAGTAAGCACTTCCATAAATGATCATTTTTTAACCAATTTCTAACTTTCCATCCTAGATCCAAGGCACTCATCTGGTTTAAAATATAGGGAATCAAGTGGTTATTATTTGAATAACAAGAATGGAGAGTGAACTTATCAATTATGTCATACTATAGTGTTCTACTGGGACAAGTGAGGATATTCTAGGAAAGTATTGTTCTCATTTGCAGAGAGTTTAAAGAAAGATATTTCCTTTAATTCTCTAGAGGAATTCACTTTAAAAAGCCTAAGTTAATTGTAGAATGCAAATGAATTATTTAATACCTTGTAATGCTATCAATAGATTACCCATCTTTTGAGGTTGTTCTAGCTTTCTGCTCTTATTGTAATCAAAGGAACGAATGATGAATGAAGTAATAAAGAAAGGAAGAATTGTGAAGTTGTTTCTTCTAGCTGTGCCCACCTCTGGGCTGCTACTGTATGCATACTAGCTCATACATTTCTTTTTGAATAATCCTTTAGATGCATGTGTGGGACACAGTGTGCTCTCGGTCCCTCCCCTTGT
Source organism: Microtus ochrogaster (assembly GCF_000317375.1). Classification (NCBI taxonomy): domain Eukaryota; kingdom Metazoa; phylum Chordata; class Mammalia; order Rodentia; family Cricetidae; genus Microtus; species Microtus ochrogaster. The sequence goes on along the minus strand of NC_022012.1, from coordinate 5,692,908 downwards.
TGCTGACCTCCACCACTGTCTCCATTGCTTCCTTCCACACCATCTGAGTGGAACAGGCTCCCACGCAACACACTTAAAAACCCTCTCCCCAGTCTGCACTATAACTCCCAGTGGAGTAAGGAAACTTACCACGATGTGGCTCTAACTAAATTTTCCCTCTCCCCTTCTTTCATATTCCACTAAGAATTTGTGATCCTAGTTAACCATCCGCATTCTTTCACAGCTCCATTGTGTTCCCACTATTCAGTACATGAAAGGCTTTGCCTTCTCTGCCCTTTGACTTTCATTACCAAAGCCCACTATCTTTGAGATGCCTGAGGTATACTGAGCCTACTCATAGGATCGCCCTTCTCACAGCGTAGTTCAACATGTTGTAAAATAGGCATCTAGATTTGAAGAACAGAGAATGTGTTTATATGTGTATTTTCTGTCTCCAGATCACATATCTAGAGAACACAGTTTGTCAAAAATAAAGTGGGTTTGCAATAAGTTCAAAGTGCTCCCCAGGAAACATTAGAAGGGTCCAGGCAGTCATCTTCGGTTCCTGAACAGGGTTGGCATTCTCAGAAGAGCCTAGCCTTCATCACAGCTCATTTCACACAGTCCTGCTGGGCCAAGCACAAGATTTGGGTTTTGCTGGAAAGAGAAAAAAATAATAAGTAATTTAGAAAAAAAAGCAATAAAGTAAATCAATCCAAGACCCTTTCAATAATTTTTCCCAGGAAAAATATTAAATAAAAGAGATTGATTTCTGGACTAAGAGAGATGACTCAGCAGTTAGAATAGCTGCTTGGGCAGAGGACCTGAACTCAGCTCCTAGCACACACAAGGCAGTTCACAATTTTCTATAACTCAACTTAGTGGATGGGTGATGTCTTCTTCTGGCCTCCATAGGCAACATGCAAACATTTGGTGTACGTATAGACATTCAGGCACTCACTTGTAAACATTAAATAAATATTCTCTTAGAACATTTTTTGTTTTTTTTTACTATAATTTTCTTCATTCTTGAAATAACAACATAAGGTACCCTTCCCTGTCTTTAATCTAAAGCTTCCAAAGCATCCTTTCTTGCTTTTTCTCAAATTCATAGCCTCTTTTTCTTTAGTTGTTGTGACATAGTCCTAAATGCATAAATATAACCACCTGATTTTGTACAATGTTACCTCTATGATCTCAGGGATGGCCATTGGCAATGGTAACCAATCTGGGTCTCCTGGATGAGAAAGAGCAATTTTCTTGCTCTCAGCATTTCCCTTGCCTATAATTCCTCATCTCAGGTCAAAGCCCTGTGATTTTCCCCTTCTATGTTAGCAAGTCCATTGGTATCACTAATCGCTTCTTATTTAGGTTGCTGTGAAAATTTGTCAAGTATTGGGGCAAAGTCTCAGTGGGTAAAGATGCTTGCTGTGAATTCCTGAGAAGCTCTTTTAAAATCCTGTGCCCACATAAAGATCAGAATGATTGCTGCTATGACAATAACCCAGAACTGTGGGGCTGGTGGGAGTATTGCTGGGACTTTCTACATTTAAAGGGGCACAATTTTTCAGGATTATCTGGACACATTTAGAGGATGCCAAGAGAGGTGACAGAGAGTATTTCTGATTAATTAACCATGTGATAATGTGAAATTATAAGGTACATATGCTTGAGTGAATGCCTAGGCTTTCTCTAATGGAATGGAAAGTCCCATTATGGAGACCCCGGGAGGAATGTGTGTTGGAAGACAGAGGAAAAGCCAGATATGTCAACAAGGTACTGACCTTGAATTTCTATTCCTTGTGCTGATGTTGCATAAAAGAAGAAAGACAAACTTGTGGTGTGTTGTGGTTATTCAGAAAAGTTTAGGTATTATGTGTCCTGAAGGAGTCTAATCTAAGAATGTCTGATCTAAGAAAGTAAGTCTAAGTGAAAAGTAGAATCAGAAAAAAGGCATTCATAGGCAGTGCTCTATTGCTGTGAAGAGACACCATGCCAAAAGTACCTCAAATAAAAAATAGCATTTGACTGGGGCTAGCTTACAGTTACAAAGGATTAGCCTATTATCATCCTGACAAGGAACATGGTGGAAAGCAGGCAGACATTGTGGTACTAGAGAAGTAACTGAAGTTCTACATCCAGATTCACCAGCAGCCAGAATAGAAAACCTTTGGGCCTGGCGTGGGCTTTTAAACCTCTAAGGCCACCCTCAATGATATACTTCCACCAACAAGGCCATGCCTCTCACATAGTGCTGTTTTCTGATCACTAAGCGTTCAAATGTAAGAGTGTATGGAAACATGTTGTAGAAATAGGAGCGGCGGGCTGCGTCCTGGCACCCGGCCGCCCACATGGCTAGCTCTACCCGAAATAATTACACGGACACTGTGTTCATT
>NC_022012.1:5685423-5688648 GCF_000317375.1 Microtus ochrogaster | reverse complement strand
CCAAACTGGCTAGGCCCCCACAAAGCCAGAGCTAGAAGTAGGATCAAAACCCAGTGCCATTGTCCTTGGCTTCTCAGCAGCCCTCATTGTCCGTCATATTCAGAGAGTCCGGGTTTATCCCCTGCTTTTCGAGTCACAATTCGCCGGTAGGATTTGCTGAAGGGATAAGAAACTTTTATCTTAATCATCTTTTACAGAAGTCCCATAAGGCAGAAAGCTATTTTTCTGGTCCTACTAACTCAGCAAAGTGCACAAAGTCACAATCAGATCTTACCACTTTTTGCCTATATTTGCATGAAAGGTCAAAGTAGGTTGTTGCTTTCAATGCCTTACTGCTTCCAGTGAATGAATAGATCTGATCACTACCTCTTGCTGTTTCTTTGTTCTGTGTTTTTGCCACCATGCCTCTCTGTCTCTTTCTGCTTTTATCTGTCTCTCTCTGTTTCTCTCTCTCTCTCTCTCTCTCTCTCTCTCTCTCTCTCTATCTCTCTCTCTCTCTCTCTCTCATACACACACACACACACTGTTGTGAGTCAGGGGTTAAAAAAAAGGCTCACAAAGGAGAAATAGTGAAATGGAGGCTGTGCATTTAGCTGAGTTTATAGGCGTTAATTACTTTGGAAATCCAGAGTACAGTAAGATTGATTACAATGTTTTATTTGAAAGTCAGATAATTCTGAAAAGGTTGAGCACAGTAGTTAAGCAGCATGAATACATAGTTATGATGATCTCAAAGCAAATTATTTACTTGGTTACAGGTTTGGTAAAAGTTGATCTGTAATGACAAACTTTAAACATTTCTCAGACAAAATGTTCCCACAGGACCTGATGTGTTTATTGTTGATATTGTTGTTGTTTCCAAAGACACTTCCCCTAAGAAAATGGTGATGATTCATTTGTTATTAAAGGCAAATTTAAGATAATAACATGAGGTAAACACTAAGAATGAATCTATCTTAGTCCCCCTTTAAAAGCAATTTAATTTTTAAAAGTCAATAAGCTTTTATTTTTAATGTTTAAAATTTTTTATCATTTTTTTTCTTGTAAGTAAAGCCTGAACTTAGCTCACTGGGTATGTGAGTTAAACATATTCAAATCATTCTTGAGTAACTCATTGCAAGACTATCTCAAAACCTGGTCTGCTAATAGAATCTGCTTCTGGCTTGCCAATAACATGATTCAGTCATTACAAGTGAAAATAAATGGAGAAAAAAATCAAAAAAGGAAAAGAATCAGTGTGGTCTTCAAGTTCTTTAAGACCACACTAATTCTGGTTTCGTTGCAGGTAACATACACGACCTGATAACTCTGGCACGGTTACCTTTGGTGCTTATAACTGTCCAAAATACCTCAGTCAATTTATTAAATGACTTCATTTCAGAAATCATGCTTTTTCCTGAAATCTGAGAGCAAACAGTCCGGAAGTGGCTTTACAGAGAGATGAAATAGAACAATAGATCCAAAAGCATGCGGGTTCTTTGGCTTTCTTGCGACTTCAATAGCAGTGAGCATCAATATGGAGGACAGGCTCATCAAAAAAATGAGCAGTATGAACAAGCTCAATTATGATCTTTGAGCTGTGATGATAATTCCTTCTAGATATCATTGGGCATTTGCTTAGAACCCAGCCTTATCTATATAAGGCATGGTGCTTCAACTCAAATCTAATCTGTTTGCTGGTGTTCTGCACAGACACCTCCACCTCCACCTTGTGTGTGGGCTTATCCCACTCCAAAATGAATCTTACACTCTGTGAAGCCAAAGCCTGTAAAAATCATCCAACAAACAGGGAAGCATGCTACACCACACTGCTATAATTTCTCTTTATAAGATCAAGAAATGGTTCTGATGTTTTAGTCACAGAGAGAAACCTTTACACTGCTCTCACAATTGGGCGTGATTAAACAAACAGCCTGTGCATTTGTAATGAAGCATGTGCAGGGGAACGCCAAGTGCCCAATTACCTGTATGCACATTGCAAGCCTGTTAACATCTCAAATGTCCCCTGAGCGCTGCTGCCCTTTTAACTACAGGAAAAGCCTCCTGTCTCCAGGGGAGTGCTGTGAGGTTTGAGAAGCTACGTGTTTGCTCTCAGGCTAAATGCATCTCCTGCTGGCTGCCTTATCTATTGATTGTGTTTTAATTTATGACTCTCTTGGCCAGGGTTCTCTCAAGGATTATAATCTAACATTTCTTCAGCACTGCTCCTGACCCTAATCCAGGGAATATCCTTAGTGTGACCTGGGAGATTGGCCCTGCACTTCTTTATAACACTCCCAGAGTAAAAGTACTGGGATAGTCACTGTATCCCTCCTCATTAAATAACTTTAAATACTTTTATACACTTGCTGACTTAAACACACTGGTATCATGGCTTAAACATAGGTTTTCAGAATCATTAAATGTATTCTTGACCACGTGTGACAGCTTTAACATAGCAAAGGAATGTAGGATAAAATGAATTCCCAGGATTCCTGGGGTGCAGATGGTAGATAAATAGTGACTGCCGCTTCTGTATTTCTACCTATCATACACAATCAACACAGTAAACATTATCTCCATTTCCACTGACATTTCATGATATGTATCAGTGGCAGAGTGCATGATTTACAGAGTCTCTACTGGCCTAATAGCAGTGAAACCTGGGAAGATAAAGCCAGTAGAGCTATGGAACCACCGCCAAACCAATTCTAGAAAAGGAGCTGGGAGCTGGGGCACTGTGCAAGGGCACTTGCTGTGCAAGGAGGAAGACCTGAGTTTGAATTTCCTGACACTCTGTGGAAAGCCAGACACCTTTGTGTTTCTGTACCTCCAGTACTGAGATGGGTTCAGACAGGCATATAACAGGGGATCACTGCCCAGCCACCATAGTCAAAACAGCTTTTGACTCAGTGAGAAAACCTACCTCAGGAGAGAAGGTAGAGTACAATAAAGACACCAGATATATTCTACTGCCCTCACACCCCATTCAAGAACATGCGCCTGTGTGTATAGGAGGGTGACTGATTTTTTGGAGTTCATCTTGTATCCTGCCACATTACTAAAGGTGTTTATCAGCTGTAGGAATTCTTTGGTGGAGTTTTTGGGGTCGCTTATGTACACTATCATATCATCTACAAATAACCAAAGTTTCACTTCTTCCTTTCCAATTCAAATCCCCTTGATCTCCTTATGTTGTCTTATTGCTATTGCTAGAACTTCAAGCACTATATTGAAGAGGTATGG
>NC_022012.1:5681797-5684618 GCF_000317375.1 Microtus ochrogaster | reverse complement strand
TTTCATTTCTGATCTTATTAATTTGCGTATTCTCTCTCTGCCATTTGATTAGTTTGGATAGGGGTTTATCAATCTTGTTGATTTTCTCCAAGAACCAGATTTTTGTTTCATTGAATGATGGTCCAAGACAGTTTGAAAGAGGACAAAAATGTTTGAAATGGGGGGAAAAAAGATGAGGCAAAATGAACACACTTTAGGAAGGGTTGACATTAAAGAAAAAAAAAAAGCAAAGTGGAACCAACAGTACATACCCCGTGGTGGTGAGCACCTAACAAGAAGGATAACCCTGGTCACTGTTGAGGAGGTGGGAGTTTCTGTGACAATTGTGCAAATCCAGTTGGAACCTGCTAAAGTCCCTAGAGAGCCCTGAAAACTCTGTTCGCTATGGCTAACTGCTGGAATTTATGTAGTTCCAAATGGCTGCAGACAGTCAATGTCAGGCAGCTCATCAACATAGATAGCCACTGTCTCACTGGGTAGGCATTAACTGACTTGAACTATCATTCACAGGGAAGCTGGAAAAGCAAAAGAGTTGCAGTTCTGATTTTTTCTTTCTTTTTTTATTCTTGGTTTTTCGAGATAGGGTTTCTCTGTAGCCTGTTCTGAAACTCACTCTTGTAGATCAGACTGGTCTTAACTCCCAAAAATCTGCCTGCCTCTGCATCTTGAGGGCTGGGATTAAAGGTTTGTGCCACCACTGCCTGGCTTGAAGTTATGATTTAATGAGGATATCTAGGGGTCTAGGGAGCACACACCACCATGAGTATAGAGAAACCTTTGCAGAATCAGAATGAGGAAAGTTTAGAATGGATATTTAAAAACAATGCCCCCAATAATGTTTATACAACATCTGTCTTCTTGACCAGGATCTTGACCAGGAACTGAGAATTCCTTGTAAATAAGAGTCAGTCAGCATGAATTTCTCCTTCATATCTCTAGCCTGAAAACTTAGGTGGATCTATATGAGGTGTAACAATATGTTGTTTTCATGACTCACCCAATGACATAAAAATTGAATAAGTAAGCACACTGATACATTTGTTCCTGGGATAAAAGCAAGTTCCACTAATTGTCTTAGGAGGGCAAGATCTGGAAAGAGCAAAGTGGAAATAGCACAAGATGTTGGTGTGAAGAGAATTCCCTGGCTCCTTGATATGGTCATCAATGACTGTTATTTCAGAAGAACTCCTATTGAAGACCTTTATTATTCCTTATGTCTTTTCATAGTATGGAAAAGGATTGTGTTTAGCTTAGGATACCTGGCTTAATCAAAAGAGCTCCCAAGTGCTGTGTTAAAATGGGGTAATCTGGATAGTTCGAAAACACTGATGGAGGATTTATGTAGCACACCACCCTTTGTTTAATGATAGTTTATGTACACCCACATATGGACATCTAAAATAGCTTTTTAGAGAATGAGGAATATGCTTATAGTATAAATAAAATAAATAACATATATGAGGTGAAGTGGTTGAAAAGGAATGCCTGCCGTAAGCTCATATATTGAATACTTAGTCATTAGGAAATGTCACTACTTGAGAAAGATTAGGAGGTATGGCATTATTGGAGGAAGTGTGTCACTTAGGGTAGGCTTTGGGGTTCTAAACGCTTAAGCCAGGCCCAGTGTCTCTTTCTTCCTGCTGCCTTTGGATCCATATGTTGAGTTCTTGGCTACTGTATCTGCCCTTGGGCCACCATACACCCTGCCATGAGGATAAAGGGCTAAACCTCTGAAAATGTAAGAAATTAGATGCATTCCTTTATAAGAGTTGTCATGGCCATTGTGTCTCTTCCCAGTAATAGAACACTGACTAAGCCCTGAAGATATAATGTCTTATTTACATTTTAATTACATATGCTTCTGTTTTTGTCTACAAGTTCTTATACTATACGAATATCTACCAAATAATATTGAGGAATGTTAAAGCCAGATGGGGATGCCTAGCATACACAGGAGATGTATACATGGAGTACTGAGAGATTTATGGACTGACCGGAATGATGTGATGACTGCTGAACTTAGGCAGTGTTGATCTACTGCAGGCAAGGAACCAGAAGTTGAAGACTAGATATTGAAAACCTTCAGTAGCTCACGTAAGAGAGGATAAGTTGATAAGTGTATTAATAAAGGACTAACATGAACACTGAGTAGGATCTATGGGTACAGTAGACATTGAAAGTGACAGAAGAATGAATGCTGGATAGAGTGGAGATTTGAGTTCATTCCTGGACTTCTTGACTTTTCCTACTAATGTGTACAGATACACATATAAATTTACTTTATTTTTCTGCACTGGTGCTATAGAAAAATAAAATGAGAACTTTGAAATACCACTTTCCAAACCAATTTGAGTCCTATTGAGTCTTCCATCTAGGAGCATCCTCGGGGACTCAGGTTAAAGTGTCTGAACTAGGGACCAGTCATGGGGATGTCTGAAAAGCACCAGGCAATTCTAATGTACAGATTTAATGAAATGAATGGCTTGGTTCAGCTAGGCAAGAAAAATAGAATTGCTACCAAAGTACATATTTTATGAGTGGTTAGAAACATTCAAACTCATTATGAAATGCTGTACATCTCTATCTCTTGCTGCTTACAGATTGTATTTAATTTTCCTTTCGTTAAAAAAAATCACATATGGGATGTTAAACGAAATCCACTAAGGGGATTAAGAATTGCTTTTCATTCACTGAAATCTCAGTTTGTGTTGGTTCCTCTTATTAGGACATAAAACAGAGAAATTCTGTTTGGGAAAATCTTACTAGTTCAGCTTTTAACACTGGCTGTGTGTGGTCAGCCAGTCTTTCATTTTAAACTAAG
>NC_022012.1:5671386-5681697 GCF_000317375.1 Microtus ochrogaster | reverse complement strand
TTTAACACTGGCTGTGTGTGGTCAGCCAGTCTTTCATTTTAAACTAAGGTGGAGACCAAGTGATTGGAGGGTTAGAGTGTGTGCAGTCACATGAGAGGAAACGACAACCATTTCATTGGTTGGAATTTCATTAAAGAGGTAAAAATGTCTTTTAAGCTCAAAAGGTAAGCATTTAAAACCATAAGGTATTCATCGCATGATGGATTATGAATTTATTCTCTATATTTGTAGGCATTATTTGAATAAGAACTACAATAGAATAAGAGTTTTTAAATAAAAGATACTGCTTTACTGGAACTAGTAGACAATTTATATAATATTACTGTTTTTAAGTTAAAGAAGTAATGGAAATACTGTTAATCCAATAGCAGGTAAAACCCCAGAACTCTCTTCTGGAGATGCAAATACATTTTCTCTCTCAAGGCACATTAAGGGTAACACATCACTGAATACACTGAATGAGATATTAAACTTTCCTGTACCATGAGAAAATAGAACCCACAGATTAGCATTGAATGTTTGAGCTTCCTAGTCTAAGGAGCAAGTCAACAACATGAAACAAGAAGTATCTGGGTTTACACTGGTGACACTTGCCTTCCCAAATGGGGAAGAATGACAAGAACTGTGTAATGACAGTACTTAGAATTTCTGAGAGTTATACATTTGAAGAAGTATTGATGTGATTTAATAACACCCACGAGAAGATTATCACTATGTTTTCCTGGGAAGAAAAGTCTTAAGAAATACCAAGAGAAAGAAAGATAACATGAGTGACAGAAGCAAGCTGTGCATGCAATTTTAAGTTTTTTATAGTAGTATAAAAAGTACTAAGTGAAATGATTATAATAAATCATAAGAACATACATATATAATTCATGAGATAATAACTTGAACATAAAATAAGTGAAAAAACAAATTAATAGGGATTTTTTATCTTCCTCCCTTTATACTAGTCCTTCATACATATTTTATTAATCTAGAAATTCACAATATGGAATAAATGGATTCCCAATCCTCTGGAGTCAAGTGTGGTTAGGGATTACCTCAACTCCAACTCAGAGCTCTTAAATAGATGGTCTAAGATTTAGCTACTGGAAAAGACAAAGCTGAAATCCCATCTTGGGGATTCTAACCCCATGGCCTAAGCTCTTAAATGTATCCTGTGCTCTTAGCGAGATATGGTTTGGAATTCATAAATGTATCTTAAAATGGTCTTCATAATATAGTATGTATTGTGTCCAAGGAGGTAAGCCAGGGTCTTCTTACTGTAGACTTTCAAAAAATAAGAATGAATTGTACTTATTACTGTACAAAGAAATGATCTTAAAGTTAATTAAGACCCTGAAAGAAGGCTGGGGATGTAGTCAGTAGGTACAATGCTTACGTAGCTTATACTAAATCCCAGGTTCAGTTCACACACTTTATAAACTGAAGATGGTGGTACACACCTGTAATTCTAGCATCAGGAGGTGAAGCCAAGAATTTCAAGACATCAGAGTTATCCTTGGCTACAAAGAGAGTTTGAAACAATTATGGGGTTACTAGAAATTTTGCCTCAAACAGAACGAACACCAACAAACAAGCAAACAAACAAGAAACCAACAAAAAAAAAAGCTTTTCCAAAAGCTTCACAATTAGCTGATAATGCAATCAAGTATTAAGCATTATTTTACTGAGTTTCAAAGCTCCGAATTTTCATATGCCACCAATAAATAACGTGCCTTAAAGATGATTCTATTCCAATGGACGTAGCGGCAATTACAAACAACAAAAAGTTCTTAGAATTGAGAACCCTCTTAGTAACTTTTAAAATGTTCTGTGCTGGGGCTGGAGAGCTAGCTCAGAAGTTAAGTGTACTTGCCATTCTTACAGAAAACCAGGGTTCAGTTCAGTTCTTAGCATCCACATGGTTGCTAACATTGCCTGTAACTTCAGTTGCTGGGGATTTGATATCTTCTTCTGACCTCTGAGGGCTCCTATTCACTTGCGCCCTTAAGATGATTTAGTAAACACAAAAACAAATAAATAAATACTTAGTATTTTTAAATATCTACCCATCTTGCTTCTCTTTTTAAATTAAATGAAAGTATCCACTGTAGAAATTCAGGAACTCATCTCCTGTAAGTCTCTGATTGTCCTTGATTTACTGTTAGCTCAGAGGACTAGACAAGTCCTTGGGAGCCACAGGCCCAATGTTCAGCTTATATGTGTGTTTTAGGAAGACACACACACACACACACACACACACACACACACTTGCACATGTGTAAATGTACATATTTACACAAGCAAATACACACACATGTGTACACACATGAGCACGTATATGCGGACACACACATACACACACACACACACAACCCTACCTCCATGGGTAGGTTAAGCTTGTTGTAAGGACTCAGTCTTTTAAAAAAGCCTGAATTATCCTCAGGCAGCAGGGAGGTGGCTACCATAATGCACTGTCATTAATGGTCTAGAAGGTTTTGTGTTCTGGTGTCTTGGGTTTTAAATTAAATGTCACATACAATTTGCCATTGCTAATGTGAAGTGTTGAGCTGGCCTTAGAGACTGAGAACTCCAATTCTAATTGGTAAGTGCATAATACTGAGTAAAAAATGTTAAAGATTGTTATTTGTTAAATTGTCATCCCAGTATGCAAAATATATGGCTATATATTCTTTTAGACTTTAAGTCTGCAATAAAATTTTCAGACAGTATATAAAATGTGCCATGCTTAATGCAGTATTAACTACAATGGGGTTGATCACCTCCCCCGTTTGGGATTTTTTATACCCTGATCTCTCTGACATTTAGCCCATAATGTCAGGAAATTTATGAAAAGCAAGTGAAGCTGAACACATTCCATTTAGAGTGGTTTATTTTTTCATTCTTCTCCCTGCTGTTGACAAGGGTCTGTTTTAATAACAGGATTCATAATAAGATTTCCAATCTGCTTTAAGGCATTACATTCTATCATTCAGGGATATCAGTATATTAGTGCTAATGATGAGGTATGTTTAAGTCTAATAATGCTGGCTTACCCATGACAGCATCATTTTTACCACTGATATTAATTAGAAACCTAAAGAAATCAGGGCAATTAAGTAAGCCAATTAAAATAATAGATACATTCCTAAAACTCTACTCAATTTTTAACGTTGTTAATATCACACAGCATGGTAGTTTTAAGAACATAACTGGGCAATTCAAGTAGAAAATGGCTACGGAGGAAATCACTAGCACTTAAGCAGCCATAACTATTTTAGAAAAACGGGGTCTACTTTAGCGACCAATGCAAGACTTGTGCTCCAAACACTGCATCTTCAAGCTAGCCATTTTCCTGCTTGGTAAACCCCTTGTCTTGGACAGCAATTAATCTTATAAATGCACAATTTCTGAAAACAGTTAATTTATAATTGCATATCTGTAAATGATAATCTCAGAAAGAAGCATCAGGATGCCAGGAGCCAGAGTAGTTTATCTTAGGAGGTATATGCCTCAGAAGTTTCTTCCATGAGGCACAGAAGCTCCAGGCAGGCTAACAGAATCCAGCTAGCTCATCACATATATCATGTGCAAGGCCGTAGGCTCTCAGTTTCAGAGTTCCCCCGTGTGACCCGTGGAAGGCCTCAGTTTCTGCAACATAGAAGTCAGAAAACAAACCTAGCTTGCAGGATATTAGGCTGACAAATACAACTAGAACCTCTTCTTTCTTTAGCCATGAACCGTGACCTGATCTAGCAGAAAAAAAAATCCTGTGTGTGCTTCATTTCCAAACCATCATCAACACAAAGCCTTTGCACAACTCTCCCAGCAGTCTCTGGTAGGGTATCATGACTCTATTTTTTGTGTGTATATGTGGGGGGGGGGTGGTGAACTCTTTCTTTGACTTTACAAATGCAAAATTATTGCAATAATACCAAAGTGCCATCAGATGTGCAGGCTTTATTTCTGATAATTTGAATACCATGGCAGATTGTGACTATATAGTCATGACTTTAAACTGATAAGCTTGTATTTAGGATCCATCACCTCGTCAAAGTACATTGCAAAGTGAATTGTGGTATGTGGGATAGTTATGGAGTATATGTTATTATGAGAATGTTTATCATGTCTTTTTTATTATTAAACATTTACTAATATTAAAATGGCAATCTTGGACATTTATAAACTATTAAAGAGAAACACTAGATTTTAGAGACTAGGTTCTTTTTATCTCTGTGCTATGAATTATATTTGTTTCACGTATTATATATGAGTTGTCTCTCTATATCTCATGGTGATATCACAAATATCTCCCTTATGAGAATAACTTTGACAGAATTAAAAGTATTAAAAGTTTATAAAACATCATAGAAAATGATACCATTATACATAAGCCTGAAGAATATATTTATGATATATTTATGACATTTTTTCAACTGATATTCCAATAATCCTAATCACCAATTAAGATTACATTAGTAATTTGATTGAGAATTCTTATTTCTGCAATGTATTCCAAATCTTAAGTGGTTTTTTTTTGGTGAAATAATGAACTTCCCTGGATTAAGTAGCTCTTCTATGTCACAACCCATCTAAGAAATCATGAATAAACCAGACATGCACAACCCTTCTCAACAGATTTGCCCTTGACTGAAATGGCCCACTCTGATGGATGTTGTAGAAAAACAAATTAACATAGACAAGATATATGTAGACTTCAAAACATAGCTTCAGTGCCAGGAAGATCTACAAAAGTAAACAGAGTATAGATGTTTCTATGAACTGATGATGAGGCACCATGTGTTGAGATTTTAATCTCCAAGTGAGCAAAGGAAAAAAAACAGCATGCCATATAAGTTTGATAGTAATACTTCAGTTACTGTTTGCTTTGCTTAAAATGTGGTCACACATACAGACACACATACACATACACAAATATACACAGGCACACACATACATATACACCACCATCACCACCACCACCAAAATAGGCGAGAGAGTTGACAGATGCTGGAATACCATTTTGAACAAAGCATCTCTTGGGTCATTGAGGTGTTCACTCTAGAGTTGGAGTGCACCCTGGCTTGACAGGTTATCCTACAGAGGATAATACAGGGATATAAAAGGGTTGCCTGGAAAGCCTGGTATGTGCAGGATTGATGTGGAAATCACATGCACCTCTGAGAAAGCTTAAGATTTGAAATAGCAGAAACAGGCAGAACTTGCTAGGGAAAGGGGTGTGGGCAGAGAAGTAGCCATTTTTCTTTCCAGATGGCAATTGAGAGGTTAATTAAAAAAAAATAGTGCCAGGAACCACATTAAATAAATAAATAAATAGTGCGGGGTTACTTAACACCTGAAAGACAAAAGAGAAATGATGTACAATTGGAAATGAAGGATTTTGAAGAAGCAAGCTATTTTATACCTGTGAAAAGAAGAGAAAAAAACAGACATACAGGGAGAGCTGCAGACCATCACCAGATGGGATACAATGCTGGCCATGGCTTCCCAAACTCAGGACTATTACAACTGGAGGCCAAAACAGTTACTGTTTAGGAAATCTTTTATATGAAACTGAAGATGTTTGTTAACATTTTTTTAATTTTAGCTTCTGCTATGGCATAACTGAGAGAGACCATACAGAAAAATAAACAAAAATGTCAACTAGAGATATATATCCCTTGTAGGTAAAATAGATTAGGCCAAGCAAAGATCACCTATCAAAGATAAGATTCCCTTTAAGCATAACATGCCAGAACTCCAGTCATTGCCAAGAGTGCTCCATAGGCCCATGGCCTAAGCCTGCTGCACAGATTTTAAAGAGACCAACAACTGGGTGCTGTTTCTTAACTTTACTGTGCTTCTGTGCAGAAACATTTTGTTGGAAGGGACTTGGAGATGCCTGTTCACAAGGCCGCCATGTAAAGGTCAGAAGTGAGTGTCCTGTGTAACCCAGATCTTTGCTGTATAGTGTCTTGTACGCGTTATCTGGTCACTCCTGTTGAACATTCCAGAGCATGTTGTCAATACTACAAAAGATATTCCAAGGATGACATTATTTTTCTGTGATCTCGCATGTGGCTTCAGATAGCTGCTCCTTTTCATGGGTATTTAGACCTTCACTTTTGATTCCACAGAATTGTTCATTTCTCCGTTTGCGGGTTGAAACAGATAATTCATAGGCTTTGGCTTTTGCAAATGAGCAGAAAGAAGAACCACATTTGGTTTCCATTTGCTTTTTACAGAATATCTTATATTTGGGTCACTGTTTTATTCACTGCGGTCTCCTGCCTATTGTCCTTTTTTTCCTTGTGCTTCTGGAAAGATACCAAGTGGGTCTGCTGATGGATGGATATGTTGACCATATTTATTTGCAAGGCTATTATTGAATTCCATTAGGTGTAGTTTCACTAGACTTCCTTTCTAATCTGATTTGACATTTCCCTGATACTCAGAGCTTTTTCAAACACTTTGTGAACATATCACGTAACTGTAACTCATCAGTCAATGACTGAAATTTGGCCCATCATACATAGTATGGTGGTGTTGCTTTATTAGAGACAAAAATGAGTGAATTATATTTAATTAAAACCTATTTACAAGTATAACCTAATTTCTGATATTGACAGCTATTAAATGATGTATTTAACATTTATAAATTATATGTGCTGTGAATGCAACTTATATATAGTTTCTAGACCATTTAGGCATGGTGTAGAAAATTTCCTCATATGTGATAAGAGCTGGAAGAAGTCAATATTTCCCTTTTTAAGCAGTAAATGTTTTGAAGGCTGATTCTCGAATAAGAAACTTAATCTGACAAACCTTTAAAGCTATTTCCTGATCACAAAAAGAACTGAGTGGAACCTTTCCTGACCCTGTTCAGACTTACTGTGAAGAGTGAAAGGTTGTGATGAATGAAATCGCAAATGGGAGGCCTGACAAAGGCTGGACTTGTGCAGCACAGATTAGGGAAATGAGGCCAGGAGAGCAGTGTGCTGGAACTCGACATGCTTAGAATCTGCTGCTGGCCTTTCTTTCACAGCACCTTTCTCACTGCTTGCAATGATGAATATTTTGTAAAAAAAAATCAATATTAGCCTTTGGATTAGAATTTGAGGCCCGGAAACATCCACTGCTCTTGTAATCTCTCTTATTCAACTATTGAGATTTTTGTGTAACTTCTTTGTTGAATAATATATGATAACTCACCTTCATAGTCTACTTACTTTCAATAGAGTTCCATAAATGCAGGCACATAATATCAAGTGACAACACTATAACTTTTTATAAGACTAGCTACAATGACGTTTGCTCATCTATGTGGCTTGCCTATGTTCTAATCCACCTACTTGCTTTTCCATTTTTGGCAGAAGAATTTAAAATGGAAATAGAAGACAAAATTTATTTGTGATTCCCAAGAAGGATACTATAGCTATTTCAAAAATCACTTTGACCTTATTTAAAGTTCCTAGTTTAACTACATGCATATGAGGAAACACTGTAAAAGTGCAATGTAGTCATGTGGTTCCAACACACATGTAAAGACAGTGGCTCAAAGCATTTGTTTTCTGAGGAAAATGTTAAACAAACCATTAACAAATCTAACATAAACATGAAAAAGTGAACACAATTACCCATTGTTCCACTGCTTTCAAAGGTTTCTTGTCTTCATGTTCAGTTACATTAGGAACTATATAAATACTAAGGAAGGTGTAGGGCTCTTTTATTCCCAGATAATTAAATCAGCACTTACTGTTGCCTGGATCCCCCAGGGTTCTTTTCCTTGTTCCACCTGTCAGGCCACTGTGTTCCTTCCCAGGGGCTGATTGATTGAAACACATATTTATTCATTTAAAATCTATGTCACCTCTTACTATTTGGTTAAGGAAAATTTCTCTCTTGAATACTGTAACATTAAAGGTTTATAGTTACAATGTCATCAACTTAGTTGCCCACATGAGAAGTTGAACATATGTTGCTATTATGACATGGGTGGATTTCCCAGAACACAGAAACCTTAGTCCACAGTTTCATGAACCACACCAGGTTGCTCCCAGCCCCTTCTCACTTGCATTGCCATTCCTGAAGCTCGGGAATATCCCACACATTTTTAGAAGAATGTGTTGTTTTCTGCTCACTGGAAAGTGGAAATGGCATTTTTTTTTTTTTTTGAGGTAGACTGCTCATCTGGGAATGAGAAAGCTGCTCTAACGAAGCCAAGGCTGAGGAGCATCAGGTCAGTCACATCTGATGGTCTGCTCCTCAGAGTGCCATTGTATGTTACATGACAAAACGACAAAATGTCAAAACATATGAGAGAATTCTGAAAATAGACTTACACAATAGGAAGATCCCCGCCAACACACACAGAGTAGGTGGGCCTTTCATGGAAGATGTATAATGCAAACTATGCTTGTGAATTAAAAATATTTCATAAATGTCCTGCAAAACATTGAAAGTGTGAAAGTGAAAGAACAGAAGTGACTGGATGAAGGCCAAACTGGAAAATGCAGAGAGTTCGAAGTGTTAAAACAAAGGCAGACTTTTCTCATAGGGGAGGTAGAATGATACTGCATGTGTTGAGTTTCCCAAGAGAAAGTTTTGTCACATAATTTCAAGATCTCTTCATTTCAGAACAGCAGGAGGCAAAGATTAAGATGGGTAAAAAATGTGTTTTCTGCAAAATTTCAAGTTCTCATTAGGTAGCCTAGAAAATATTGCTTGGCTATTTTACAGAAAATTAGACGTAATAGTCCCTCCTTCCCCTTTGAATAACAAATACATGATTAAGCAGTGATGCATTTAACTCCAGTTCCATTTCTCCTGATTAGCATTAGCATTTTCATGTATCTTAACATTTTTTACCCTATAAAATATTATTTTGAGCAAAGTGATCACAATGCCTAACTACTTTGAAATTCATTTGTTTTTCATCCCTGCCACAGTTTCCCCTGCCTGTCTCCTCTCCTCCCAACCCTTCCCCTCCCAAACCACCCAGTCCACCCCTCCTCAGTCTCCAGTTTCTGTTCATGAAAGGCAGGTCACCCATAGATATCATCAAAACATAACATGTCAATTTTCAATAAGACTAAGCACCTTCCTGTGTATTAAAGGCTGGACAAGATGCCCAATATGAGGCGTATGGTCCCAAAAGCCAATGAAACAGTCAGAAAAAGACCCTGCTCCCAATGTTAGGCGTCCCACAAGAGGACCAAGCTACACAACTACAATATTTATGCATATGTTATAGGTCAGTCCAATGCAGGCTCGCTGGTTGACGGTTCAATCTCTGTGAGCCTCTGTGAGTCCAGGTTAGCTGATTCTGTGGATTTTCTTGTGGCATTCTTGATCCCCCTGGCTCCTATAATCCTTTCCCCCCTCTTCTACAGGATTAGTTGAGCCATGTCTAATGTGTGTCTGTGGGTCTGCATCTGTTTCCATCAATTGCTGGATGAAGCCTCTCTGATGACAATTGGGCACCAATCTACGAGTACAGCAGAATACTCTTAGGTATCTTTACATTGACTGTTTTTTTCTTCAGTCATGTTTGGTTCCCTCATAGGACTATGAGTTATCCAGGCTGTGGGTCCTGGTGCTCTAGGCAATGTCAGGGATGGACTTACTCTCCTTGAATGGGTTATAGGCTAGACAAGTCATTGGCTGGCCACTCCCTCAATCTCTAGGCCAGCATATCTCACAGGCCAGACAGACTGTCAGTCAAAGGTTTTGTGGCTGGGTTGGTTTTCCACTCCCTGCACTTGAAGCCTTGGTCACAGGAGATGGCTAGTACAGGCTACATATCCTCTAATGGTAGGAGTCTGAACTTGGGCCATCCTTGTAGATTCCTGGGTGCTTCTTTTGTGTGAGGTTTTTGCCTAGCCCCCAAATACTCCCTTTCCAGGAGTTCCTTTCAGTATGCTCCCCCTCCACCTGCCCCAACCTGACCACTCATGATCCCATGCCCACCTATCTGAAATCAAATCATCAATTTTTTTTAAGATGGATAAGAAGACCATGCAATTTATTGTTACAACTTAAAGTGAATGAGAGAATTAAACATAAAATTTTGTATGTTTCAAAAATAGTCTTTAAGAATAAAATTGTTTTTACTACATTGACGCTTTTACAAACTAATTAATTTCAAAATTGCATGTATGTATCTTGTAATGATTACCAATTATGAAAGTTGTATATTTACATTTTGTTTCATGTATTTTGACAATTATGTTATATTTTTTTTATTAAGAAAGAAAAAAAATTTTCTGCCTCCTCCCAGCCTCCCACTCCTCCCACTCTCCCCCCCTCCCAACCTCCCCCCCTCCT
>NC_022012.1:5654161-5664823 GCF_000317375.1 Microtus ochrogaster | reverse complement strand
AGGAGCTGGGGGAAGGGGGTTTGTGCTCTCTTCTGGGACAATCCGCCCCTGGATAGCACACACTCACCCGTCCAGATGGGATTCCTCAGCAACTCTCAATTTTTTTAAATTTCCTTTTCCCAAGGAGATTCAACTGTTCTCTTTGAACTCTGCTTGTTACCTAGTCTCTCTGGGTCTGTGGATTGTAGCATAGTTATCCTTATTTTTCCAGTTAATAACCACTTATGAGTGAATACATACCGTGTTTTCTTTTCGGGGTCTGAGTTATCTTATTCAATATGATTTTTTTCTAGTTCCATCTATTTAGCTGCAAATTTCATAATGTCATTTCTTTTGAGACAGGACTATTATGAACCAGGAAGCTGTCTCTTAAAGGAACATGCAGTTTTTGAAACCTTCTTTTCAAGAAATCATGCCTTTGCTTTCCTCTACCAAACAGAGCTCACCAGAGAAATTGCTGCTGCCAAGAAGCCATGCTTAACTCTGTTCTTTTGTGTCTAGAATTCCTTTCAAAGCAGTCTCAGGTTTTATGTGGATGTAGTTGGCCCATGTATTGGTGCCATTTTGTAGTTGGAGACCCATCATTCCTTTCTGGCTGCCCAGGCTGGAGTAATCACACAGAAACTATATTAACTACAACACTGCTTGGTCTATTAGCTCAGGCTTCCTATTAACTAACTATTACATCTTAAATTAACCTATTTCTATTATTCTGTCTATTGTCCCAGGTTTCCTGGATATTCTATGCTAGGAATATTTTAGATTGAATATTTGCTTTGACCCATGAATTTATTTCCTCAACCATGTCTTCAATGCCTGAGATTTTCTCTCCAATCTCTTGGTATTCTGTTGGTGATGCTTGTATGTGTAGCTCCTTTTTGTTTATCCAGATTTTCCATTTCTAGAATTTCCTTTTTATTGATTATTTTGCCATTTTCAGGTCATTCACTATTCCTCCTGGTTATCCACCCCCTCGGGTTTCTTGGCATTCTTTTAAGAATTTGATTTTTTCCAGTTTTTGTTTGCTTTTTCCTAGGTTTCTTCAAGGTATTTTTTATTTCCTCTATAAAGGCCCTTATCATCTTCAAAGCTGTTTTTAAGGTTGCTTACCTGTGCTTTATTTGTGTTGTGTTATGCCCAAAGTCCAGAACTCCAAAAATGCCACCACAAGACTGGATCTGATGCAAAAGCAAACCACCTTTATTGTGAGTTCACTCGGGTTCCTCTGTCTGTCTGGAACTGTGGCAGCCGCAATGATGGCTGTAACAGCAGCAACAGCAGCAGAGCAGGAGAGACCCCACACATTTCAGGAAGAGGTTTTTGAGGTGGGCAGGCAAGAAAAGTAGGGCTTGGAGAATTTCAAGCCTGCATATCTTCAGACCTGGGATTGGTTCAAGCTTTGACTAGGGGTATCCAGGCTTAGCTAATTGGCTGCCTTGGGTCTAGAGAGAATTGCAACATTGTTGTCTCAGCACTAGGACATCTGGAGTTGTTTACTTGTTTCTGATTGGCTTCTTCCTGATGTGGGATTCCCTACTGTATGCTGTGATTACCATTTATGAATAAAGAAACTGCTTTGGACCTACAGCAGTGCAGAATGTCGCTAGGTGGGGAAAGCTAAACTGAATGCTAGAAGAAAGGAGGTGGAGTCAAAGAGAAGCCATGGAGCCCCTGCAGGAGACAAACACACTGAAACTTTGCTGGTAGGCCACAACCTCTTGGTGATATACAGATTAATAGAAATGGGTTAAATTAAGATGCTAGAGCTAATTGGCCAAGCAGTGATTTAAATAATATGATTTCTTTGTGATTATTTTGGGAGTCTGGGAGGCCAGGAAACAAACAAGGGCCTTCTTACATCTTCCTGTGGGGTTGAGATGTTGCCCATGTCTGATAGGTCACTCTTGGTGGGTTGATGTGCTGCCCCTTTTGATTGGCCCCTTTCTGTGAGCTAAGGTTGTGGGACCCTCACCCCTTATTCTCAAAGAGGCTAGAGGCAGCCATGCCTTGCTTATTGGAAGAGGTAGTAAGGTCATCCAGGTGAGGTCAAGAGAGGTCATGCTTCTAAACTAGAGGCAGCTCCTTCCCTGCTCAGGGATTGGTTGGTTTTGTATTTCAATTGGTCAGGGGAAGAGGTGGCTCTGATTTTTGGGTCAAACTGTACTTCTTTCTTTGGTTCTTTTTAGCTTTTAGGCTCCAATGTTGGGGCCAGGTGAATTTCCTTAGCAGTCTTTGATTCTATGTGTAAAGTTTGTCATTTTGGCTATGGTTTTGGACTTAGTGTACTTTTCTCTGGCTTTGGGTTCAGAGACAAAGTGTTTCTTTCTCTGGCTTGGGTCCAAAATCCAGGGTGTGTTTCAGTGGCTCTGGGTTCAGCGTCAGGGTTCTCAGGGATTGTGCCAGGGCTATGGATCACAGATCTGCTGGACTTTTGGTCTTTCAGTTGCAATATTTAGGTCTTGCTCTCTTTGGATAGTTGTGTTCTGATGATTACATATTGTTCTTTCTGTTACTAATTTTGTTCTTATATTGGCCTTTAGACATCTAGATTTGGAAAAATTATAGGTCTAGGTGTTGATTCCTGCATTTATCTTTGATGGATGAGTATCTTATTCATTTGTTTCCCTTTCCTCTCTGAGCATCTGACCTAAGTGACCAAGGGCTCTAGTTACTGGTGAGTCTTCAGTTCCAGTAGGGTGTCTCCACTGGGGTTTTGTGGACTTGGGGTCTCTATATCCAGCCTTGTCTCTGATAAAGTTAAAGTCTTCTGCCTAAGTTGTAGACTGCGATATGGAGCCTAGGGGAGAGGGTATAGTTTGTGGTTGTTGGGAGGGCTTAAAGGGGTTTATTGGGTGGTGAATGGTGTCTTATCTGAGGTCCCTAGATTCAGCCTGTCCTCTGTTAAAGCTAAAATCTACTTTTGAAGTTGTAGGCCAGGATATGGAGCCCCCCCCTCTCTCTCTCTCTCTCTCTGTGTGTGTGTGTGTGTGTGTGTGTGTGTAGGTGTTCAGTCTGCAATTGATGAGCAGGCTTAAAGAGTTTTAGTAAGTGATAGGGCATGTTTTACCTGGGTCTGTAGGATGAGCCTGGCCTCCCATGAAATTGCTTGGACTATGGGCTCTAGTTGAAGCCTGGATAAGGGTTGCCAAGGCTTTCATTTTTTAACTTAACATTCAAAATAATAAGTTAGTTATGATGTTTCATACATGCTTACACCTCTCATTTCACATCAGTAATGGAAACTTCACACATATACACACACACACTCATACACAGCACATTTGCACATACATAAACACACGCACACACCACAAATCTGCATGTATATACACAGACACACACAATTCACATCATATTTAAAACTATATCTACATGGAACCTATTGCTTAACACACTAACTTAACACTTCCCCTTCTGTTTGATATAAATGACAAAATTTTATTCTTCACATTTGAATAAAGCTCCTCTCTCAATACATATTACCTTTTGTCTATCCATTCATCTACTGATGGGTTCCTAGGTGGGCTCCTTGTCTCAACTGTTGTGCACAGTGTCACAGCAAACATGGGTTGATCAGCCTGCCTTTACAAATCTTCTTTGGTTACTGGTCAATTTTAGTTTCTAGATGTGGAGTACATATACACAAATACCCAGTGATTTTCAGAAACTTCCTTACGTTTCTGGTGCTTTTCTTTGCCTACCTGTAAAATTACAACTGTAGACTTAAGTCACAGAGTTCTTTATGGTAAATAAATTGCTATGTGATCCAGAGAGATGCTTTAGTGAGGAAAGGAATTCCCTGGGATCCAAATGGAGAAGAAATAATTCAGAATAATTTTAAGATGATATATTTATTTGTTTTAATTCGTGGGTACATATGTGAGATGATGTGAGTTTTGTCAGATCTTCTGGAACTGAAATAATAAATAGATGTTAGCAGTCTGATTTGGGTTCTGGGAACAGAACTGTGGTCCTCTGCAGGAGCTGTGAGTTCTCCTATCCTCCAAGCCTTCCCTCTATCCTCAATCCATCAGAATCTATTTCAGCAAAGAAAATGCCTCACCTAGGTTGCTCTCAGAAAAGATGGAATGCAGAGGAGTCTGTGGGGAACAAGCTCTTATAGGCTGAAGAAAGTATAACCCCAAGCTTATTGGCTGCAGAAAGAGTACTTTCTTACTTGGATATGGCTTGGTAGGAAGTCTTTCATCTCCTGGTTGGATACTTTTGATTGAATGCATAGTATTATTCATAAGTCTTTCATGTAAAAGTGTTTCTACGTCAAGTTCTGCTGTTAGAACATGTTCAGAACAATGGCCCCTTTACTACTGATATTTATTCCTCATCTCACATTACTGTGACTTTTAAAGGATGTATTTTTAAAATTATGTGTATACGTATGTGTCTGTGTGGAGCTATGCATATGTGAATTCTAGTACCCATGGAGTTGAAGACTCTTGCTTCCCTGAAAGCTTGAGTCAAAGGTAACTATGATCTACCTCACCTACATGTTAAGAAATGAACTCTGATCCTCGGCAATAGCAGTATGAACTCTTAACCATTAACAATATCTTCTTAGAAGCTACTTTAAAAAAAATATTAGTTTTGCTCTTTTTAATTATGGGTTTCCTGGGTTGCCCATCAATCAGAAAATGGGGTCAGATTCCCTGCAGCTAGGTTGCAGGCAGTTGTGAGCTACCAGACATGGGTGCTGGAGAGGAAATGTGTTTCTTCTGCAATGCACACTTTAAACCACTAGCCCCATCTCCTGGGTCGATGTTCTTTCTTTTTCTATCCCATCACTGCTATTAACAACTCATCCGAAGGTCTTATTTTCATATATCTATAGTTAATTTCCTTTTCTTTCTGTGGTGTTCTACATTTTCATCCTAATTGACTTGGCATTCATTTTTCTTGCATTAGTTTTCTCAATCCTTTTTCCGGTCTTTCTAATGTTAACTTTTTTCATGTCTGAAAAAATAACAGCCATCATCTTTTAAATATGTACCTATCCTTACTATTCCCTTTACATAAATCCTGTTAGACAGGTCCAACACCATCTCTGTTCTCCAGAGATCCATTCTAGACAATGTCTACGGTTTTGCTTTTTCCTTCTTGGTCTCAGTTCCTTAACATTTATTATTTCTCCTCATTCATTGTGATAGCTCTTCCTGCACATTTTATGAATATTGACTATATATTTTATGCTATGTGAGTTTTTGTTTGATTTTTTTACAACAAACCAATGATTCAAGATAGACAATTTTATTTTACTGTCTCTGGAAAGAGTCTCTCTAGAGAAACATTCCCTTTATATTCGATACTTCTAGATTTTCCTACTTAGAGTCCCAAATTTGTGGTATGCAGGTCTTAGGCCTTGAACTTAGAGTAGCCTTTGACAGCACACTGAAGCTGGCCAGGATTTGAGAAATACCCTACCACTAGACTTTGGCATCAGTACTCAGTTTGCTCATCATGTGAAGTGCTGATTTTGGTCTCTCTCTCCTAATTTGTTCACTAAGGCATTTAAAAATATTGATATTATTTCATATAATGCCTTAATAAGGAAATAAAATGCAATACTCAGTTTCCAAATTTTCAAAAGGCAAACCTGGTATCACCAGAACCCAAAGCAGGAATCAGGATTCCACCTAAGATGCCAGAACTCAAACTCAGGCTGGGAGCATAGAAAGTGATCTGCCTTTGCTGTGCTGCCTGTCAACAAGTAGTAAAAGTCACGGACAATTTTGGGAATCAGTTTCTCAACAGTTTCTGTTATGTGTGCCACAAAGCATTAAATAGTCATGAGCCACAAATTTTAAACTTTATCTGGAGACTCAGAAAACTAAGGCCAGTTCTTGAGTCTCTGCTGACCCTGATTATATAAGGACAGACAGTTGCATTGGAAAGACATTTAGATTTATAGTAAAAAGAAAAAAAAATCACTATGCTTAACAACACACTAAAAAAATACCCAGGTAAGAATATCCACAAATATGTAAATACTGTTAGTTCCATCCCCGAGCATGTGGAGGTGACATACAGCTGCCATTTTTCCTCCTGGGACACGCAGCATCATATCTCAGTCCAGTGTGTGTGAAAGGCTGTCCTTTTCCTGGCACTGTTACTTGGACATCATGGGATATATATGGTTAGACACAGACAAAGACAAGCATACATTTTAGCTTTCATGTCTTCCATCTCTCAAGTCTATTTTATTATTTTCTGTTGTGTACAGGTGGACAATATTGGAGAACTTCAAAGTTATTTAGGACAGAGTTTCCCTTCAAAAACATACTGATTCCCCCAATGAGCCCTAGTTTGAGCTTCCTCATACTATAAGAAACATTTTTATGGAGAAGGACATTGAGCTCTGGATTTGTGGAAAGGTTCAGAGTTAAGATGCTCTTTGAGTTTTCATAAAAATATGTTTCTGACTTATTTCCCTCACCAACATACATATTCAAGTAACCTTGACTCGGGAAATTGGAGAAATACTTCCATGCTACTTCTGTGGATTTAAGGTAACTGAATACATGACAATTTTCACCCACCCTTGAAAGAAATAAGCAATAATTTAAGTAGTCTCATCTTGTTCACTACCAATTCATAAACCTAGTAAGTTGTAAGATTATTGTGTCTGCTGGAAGGCTGCATGTGTGTTTTCTCCATGCTACTGCAGCTATATAACTTAATCAACACTGTGGCGATCATACACAGACCTGTGAGTATACCTGGAATAAGGCTATAGACTTTAAAAAGCTTATTAAAAACTCAGAGTCTTAGACATGCAGCAAAAATGGCATAGAAACTTTGAAGGTATTAGGTATGCATGAGAGCTGCATAAAACAACTCAAACCTCTAAGACTAATGTGGGCACGGAAAATACATACTTGGTTTAATAAAGCTAGTGACGATTCCCATTCTCAGAGAAGCATGAAGAGAATATCACTTTCTAATGAAATCCTCACCATAGTAATGACAGTTGCTTACTAAAATTTGTTTTCTGATTAAGGTTTTATTCCAATTTTAGAAAATCATAAAAATTGTTTAAAGCTAAATTAATTATTTTTCATAATATAAGGCACACAAATACATTTAGGCACAATTATGTTTTTTTTCTAGAGAAGCACATATTTCTGAACTGATGATTGGTTCACATTCTTAATTTTTTTCCTTGGATACTTTAGAACTCAGGTTTTCCAGACTTCAATATGATTATTCTTAGAGACAAAACAAGTAAGAAAAGCTGTCCTTATAGGATATTTTCATAATGTGAAGCTTTTGTTATTTTATATAGTCCTTAACATACCTAATTGAAGCACAACTAATAAAAACTCAGTGACAGTAATTGGGGTTTAGCCTAAAGATCCAAAAAAGCAAAGCAACTAGCCACTAGCTTTTGACATCAACGTCAGTCTGAAATGGCGATCCTGCCTCCAGGAACATCAGAATGAGACTGTGTCTGAGAGCTGTCTCCTCCCATTTTATAATTTAGGGCTGGGATTAAAAGCATGCAACACTGGGATTAAAGGCATGCACCACCCGGTTTCTATGCCAAACTAATGTGGTAACTGGGATTAGAGGTCTGTGTTAACATTGTCTGATCTGTAAGACTGACCAGTAGGACTGTTTTATCCTCTGATCTTGAGGCAAGTTTTATTTATTAAAATAAAAATGAAATATCACGGCACCTAATACTGTAGATTTCTGTTGCTTTGGTTTTTGAGGTAAGATTTCTCTGTGCAACCCTGAATGTCTTGGAACTTATTCTGTAGACCATGCTAGACTTGAACTCATAGAGATTCACCTGTTTCTCCCTCCTAAGTGCTAGGATTAAAGAGATTTGGCACCACACCTGGTGACTACAAAAATTTTTCTGTCATTTAAGCATTCTAATGAGATCTGTCCAACCCTGTTTTGACAAATTTATCTTTATTCCTAAGTAGAGTTTTGGTGTTAAAAGAAAATTCTTGTATCTATCCTCTTCTTGATCACTGTTTTGGGATTAGATTAACCAACTCCTCAAAAACTAAGGAATTAGACATGTTACTGTGAATGTCAACTTCAGATATAGAATAGATATAGAATAGTTTGTTAAAACTATTTTTTCAGTGAAAAAAGCTACAGATTTGTAAATATCTGTAATAGAAACCAAAATTTCCCCTGTTATAAAACTTGAGTAAATGATTGTACAATTCTCGGAGTAGGATAAAATACTAAAATTAAAATATGGTTCTATAAAAATATCAACAGCCTCCAAGAATCTGTTCTCAATATACTGTTGACTATATGGTTTCAGTTCTCATGTTTCCTATGATTGCAGAGAAACTTTTAATTGTATAAGATGCACTGCAGAAATAATTTGTATTTTATGGCTTCATACGATTATGACAAGGACAGTAGAGTTTCCTCAATATAATCTGCATAAACAAGAAAGAAAGGCTACATTTGTTTTATTTTTAATTATTTACATTTTTGGGGGTCTGAGGATATGGGGCAAAAAGAAGGCTTTGGATTTCCTGGACCTAGAGTTACTTACAGTTTTTGGCTCCCTGATTGAGTGTTGGGGACCAAACTCCAGGCCTTTGTGAGGACAGTATGTCTTTTAACCTTGGAGATACCTGCCCAGCCCTGAGAGACATCATTTCTGTGTAATAAGATCAGTGAGAGAACAACAGCTATTAGTTAGATGGCAGCTTTGAAGCTCTATGTGCAGGATACAATTTCAATTAATTTTGGTTAACTTGGCAAAGACTGCACTGACAAGTGAGAGATCACTCAGACACTCTTGGGAGTGATGATATTGACCCTGGTGTAGTATGAGATAACTGAGGGTACCATTTTTTCTAGCTGTGTAACCCCAAATACATTATTTTAATCAATAAGAATTTTACTGTATAAACTTTAAAGTGCTCAGTACATGTTGTTGTATAAATATGATACAGTGATTTCTTTTTCATTTTTTGTATTCCTTTTCCAACTGTTTTTCTTACTAAAGCCTTTCTAAAGTTCATTCAGTAATTACTCTCTAATATACATTAACCAGATGTTTTTTTCCTAAATGCCAGTTTTTCTTCTCAATGTTAGGTCTGTCTATAAAGACAAATAAGACAAATGTCTTTGCTTTTATCATTATGACTTTAACATAAGAAGACTGGACAATGAATAAATAGCAAAACAACCCAGGGCACTAGCAACTGCAAAGAAGAATAAGGCAGGTAGAGGGTTATAAGATGGAAACCATAAGAGGCTTCTGGAAAAAAAACTGTTTTTTATCAAGTTAAAGATTCAGTTAGTAATGGAGGCGTACAGGCAGAGGACACAGGGACTGCTTTCTACAACTGAGGCACCACAAAAGCCTCAGTGTGGGAAGGTGGCAGTGGGTCTAGAATCTTGTCAAATTAAGGGCAGCAGCCAGATTGTCTATGGCCTTGCAACTACATAGCAATTTTCTTTTTTTCTTTTTTTAATTCATTTATTTATTAAGGATTTCTGCCTCCTCCCTGCCACCGCCTCCCATTTCCCTCCCCCTCCCCCAATCAAGTCCCTCTCCCTCATCCGCGGGGAAGAGCAATCAGGGTTCCCTGACCTGTGGGAAGTCCAAGGATCGCCCACCTCCATCCAGGTTTAGTAAGGTAAGCATCCAAACTGCCTAGGCTCCCCCAGAGCCAGTATGTGCAGTAGGATCAAAAACCCATTGCCATTGTTCTTGAGTTCTCAGTAGCAATTTTATTTTATTCTGAGAATAAAACACTGAAGCAGAGATATGATGCAGAATGAATCATCTTGAGATAAATATAATCTTAGAACTGTGGGGGTAGGAATAAATAAAGGAGAGGAGAAAGGGGAGGGGAAAGAGAGCAATCTGTGAGTGACAGGATCCAGACGATGACTACTGAGCAAGTGTGCCTTTTTCTAATCTCTATCCTCCCATCCCCTATATCTAGACCATCTACAAAGCAGTTTGTATCTTTAGGAGCAGGAGCAGTCTGTAATTATGTAGTAATATTTTATCACATCATTTATCTAATATAAGACACACTCCACCATTTTATCCTATGTTTTAAGTACTTGTCTATGTGGTCAACTTCTCTGTGATTCATTCTTTCTGAGTAATGACTGAAACTAGTGCCATGCTTGACTGGCAAAGCTTTGTAATAATCCAGGGACGATTGGAAGGACTGTCTTTCTGAAACTGGGTTTTCAATATATAAGGTGTATATAGTGATTGTTGTTGAGAACTGCAACATATTCTCATCAAAGGTAGACTTTTTAAAATGGTTTCAAATGAGAATTTGTAGCGTTACAGTGCCTCTCTCCACAGCAGTGTAGTGTGTTAGCTGTTTGTCACCAAGATGGCATTTCTGACATCAACTTCCCGTTAGCTTTAGGACCACGGATTCAGAGATGATAATTTAATCTTGTATCTAGCAGGGGCTTCATATGTCTGTGATAAGGGATCTTGTTTAATTACTTTGACACAGGAATTTAAGTCATAAGATAACTGTGTTTATGGAAACACTTTACATGTTTACTACTTTAGAGCTGGTTACATAATCTTTTACTTTGAAAGAAACAGAAAACTTTCCCAACATAAAGAAAGATATCCCTTTGAATATTCAAGAAGCATACAGAACACCAAACAGACTGGATCAAAGAAAA
>NC_022012.1:5652324-5652846 GCF_000317375.1 Microtus ochrogaster | reverse complement strand
AAGAGACAACATACTCAAACCTATGGGACACAATGAAAGCAGTGCTAAGAGGAAAGTTCATAGCACTAAGTGCCCACTTAAAGAAAACGGAGAAAACATACATTGGGGACTTAACAGCACACCTGAAAGCTCTAGAAAAAAAAAAGAAGCAGACGTGCCCAGGAGGAATAGAGACTGGAAATAATCAAACTGAGTGCGGAAATCAACAAAATAGGAACACAGAAAACAGCCCAAAGAATCAATGAAACAAAAAGTTGGTGCTTGGAGAAAATCAACAAGATCGACAAACCCCTATCCAAACTAATTAAACAACAGAGAAAGAACACGCAAATAAATAAGATCAGAAATGAAAAGGGGGACATAACCACAGACACAGAGGAAATTCAGAGAAATATTAGATCTTACTATAAAAGCCGGTATGCCACAAAACTGGAAAATTCAAAAGAAATGTACATTTCTTTTTAGGTAAGTACCATATACCAAAGCTAAACCAAGACAAGGTGAATGATCTAAATAGACCTG
>NC_022012.1:5648353-5648953 GCF_000317375.1 Microtus ochrogaster | reverse complement strand
CTCTCTGGACCCCTGGGAACCCCTCTAGAGTCAAGGCTCTTGCCAACCCTAAAATGGCTCCCTTAATTAAGATATATACTTCCCTGCTCCCATATACATCCTTCTATTATCTTAACCATCCCATTCCCCCAAGCCCTCCCCATCCTCCCCTTCTCACTTGTCTCTCACCTTCTCCCCTTCTCCCCTTTCCCCCATCCCACCCTACCCCCCAGTTCCCAATTTTTGCCCAGCAATCTTGTCTACTTCCAATATCCAGGATCATAAGTGTATGTTTTTTGGGGGGGTTCACCTTCTTATTTAGCTTCTCTAGGATCGCAAATTATAGGCTCAATGTCCTATATTTATGGCTAAAAACCCATTATGAGTTAGTACATCCCCTGTTCATCCCAAGGTCCAAATGAGGAACTGAAGGAGGAAGAACATGAGCAAGGAAGTCAAGACCGCGAAGGGGGCACCCCCACCTACTGAGACGGTGGGGCTGATCTATTGGGAGCTCACCAAGGCCAGGTGGACTGGGACTGAAAATACATGGGATAAAACCGGACTCTCTGAATATGGTGGACAATGAGGGCTGCTCAGAAGCCAAGGACAATGGCACTG
>NC_022012.1:5647365-5648099 GCF_000317375.1 Microtus ochrogaster | reverse complement strand
GGAGGCAGAAATTTTTAATAAATAAATTTTAATAAAAAAGAGAAATGTATTTTAAAGAACTATAATTTTGTTGTTTTTAAGTGCTGTGAATCAAGTGCCTATCCTTCATAATACACACACACACACAAACACACACACTGAAATAAAAGGCCATTAAGAGCCTTTAATATAAAATGTATTCTTTGTTATCAAACTCAATGTGTCAAAATTTGTATAAGAAGAAAATGTGGAACAATATTTTGTATGTAACAGTGTGGGTCTTGCAGTTAGCTATCCTGCTGTTTGTGTCTTTAATCATGGTTCCCTTCTGTGTCTCAATGCATGTGCAGACATGTGAGAGTTGGGTTTCCTTCAGAATTTCTGAAGGTGCAGCTTATAGGTCCTGTAGAATCACCTGCATTCATTGAAGATGAATAATAAAAGTAATAGAAGTTGTTAGAACATTGATTGGAGCAATTTTAGGTACTTGGGTTTAAGTGGAAATTTACCAAAATCAATCCAGTAAAAACTGTTTCCATCCCAGAATTCACCATCTGGAAATACCAGCCTTATCATGAATTAAAAGTGTGGTAATCCAAATATGCAATCATGACAAATTATTGTTGAAATTCCAGTGACTTCCATTCTTTGCCCCTTCTCTTTGTCATCAATCATATTTTTCCTTTTGCAAAACAAATGGTGTTTAAATAATAAAATGGTTTTAAATTTTAAAAATTATCTTTTTTTTTTTTTTT
>NC_022012.1:5644870-5647163 GCF_000317375.1 Microtus ochrogaster | reverse complement strand
AAAATAAATAAATAATAATAATAATAAAAAATTATCTTTAAGTTATTTTAATGTGTGCTTCAAATTTTATTGATCTGTGATATTTACTCACAAAAGGATGCAGGAAGTCACTTGTATTGATGGGAGTTAGTTATAAATCAGTCCATCATTATACACAATTAACTTTCTTCCTATTTTTATTGCTAATCACAAAGTTAGGATAACATATAGGCATGTCTATGTTTGAATATATTTCCCCAAAGACAGAGATAACCCCTAACTCAAAGTCTATAATGAAAACGTACGTCAAGAGAACAATTATGTAAAAACAAGAGAAGCTCTATGGAACTGCCTCTTAAACAAATGGAAACTTTGGACTACAAATATTACAGCCAATGCTTAAAATTTGCAGTCAGTAAAAAATTAGAATTTGCAAGGCATATTGATCACGTTCTTGCAGAAAGTTTGGCAGCAGAACTTTGCATTGTTTACATGATTATTATGTCTTTCAGTGCAGAAAAAGAAACCAAAAGAAATCAGTGTGATATTCTGCTTATTATTATAAAAATAGCATTATAAAAATATTAAATATTCATGAATAATTCTTATTTCCCTCAGGTTCTGGCTAGCTAAAGATGCTGAGAGATATTAAACACCAAAGGAGGGAGCTATAACACACTACAGATAATCACTAGATTTATAAACAAAGGCAGTTGATATTAATAATTAAATGAGAATGTCCTCTGTGGAGGTTTCCTGGAGGTCCAGGCATGGTGTGTAACATCTCTTGGTTAACTGATTGTTAGTTTCTTTCAAGACCAGGAGTGGATGTTATGGAACCTGTGCTCCAAGTCCAAAAATTTGTCTAGTATATTAAATAATTATACGTGCCTGTGAGGACTCATCCCTCTTAGACCCTTAGACTTTTAATGTCTGTGAGAGAATATTCAATAGAAGAAAATAAGGACTGTTAATCAGTGCTCTGTTTTACACGGTAACTGAGTGGTAGCAGAATTATTTTAACATGATCTGTAGGTGTGCTGGCTAGTTTGATGTTAACATGACACAAGTTGGAGTCATTTTGAAGTTGGGAACATCAATTGAGAAAAATTACCTGCCAGATAGGTCTGTGTGAGTGCCTCTGGCTCATTTTCTTGATTGATGATTGATGTGGGAGAGCACAGATCATTGTGAGCAGAGCCACCATGGGTGCCCAGGGTACCATAAGATAGGGTTGAGCAAGTCAAGAGAGTAAGTCAGTAAGCATCACTCCTGCCTGGCTTCTGCATCAGATCTTCATATCTCTTCCTTGACTGTTGCCCTGATTTTTGTCAGATCACTGACTGCAAGTGGAAACTTTAGCTAAGACAATAGGATGCTATTTGCATCTGACCTCGGCACTGAAAATTGTGTTACTGATATTATAAATTTGGGGGAGGGGGTCTTTCTCTGTTTTTGAAAGCTGTATCAATCTCAACAGGGTCTTCTTCAATGAGGAAGCATCAGTGCTGACCACCGTCCTGTGAGCCAGAAGAGTCCGGGAGCAAGCATGACTTCCTTTTGGAGACTAATCCTGTTCCTGTCTGTCACCAGGTGTCTCTCAGGTAAAAGGCATGCAGAATTATTTGACTATTGTTAAGCCTCAGTTAACAAAACTATATGAAGATCTCCATCCGAAATAACTAAAAGAATCTTTGGAAATGTAACCAAATGTCACTTTGCAATACAAAATATCCCCACTCAAGCAGGAGTATTTTCCTCATTTTTTTCTGAAGGATTTAGTTCTTTCCTCTACCTTGTAGGTCCCAGTGACCAAATGCAGGTCAACATATATGGAGGCGATCTCCTGAGCCCACTGAGACCTTTTCCTGTCTATCTTGTAATATTTATTTTGAGGCATGTGTTAACATATTGAATTTTTCTATATTCACCATAGCTTTTTGACTTCCTTTTGGTTTGTTACTGGATCTATTGTTGAATTTTAATTCTGAAAAGTCTATTTATGTTATTTTGAACAATAATTCATCACAATAAAATTGATATAGCCAGGTTTATTTACTTGAAGAATATATAGACTCAAATATCATGATTTCCATGCTAAGCACATTATAATGAGATGCTGATAGAATTAAACTCAGTGTCTGTGCTGTAAATAAAGTTTGAAAAGCATACATGATAAAGACCTTTAAAAAATGTGGTTGTTGCCGGGCGGTGGTGGCACACGCCTTTAATCTCAGCACTCGGGAGGCAGAGGCAGGCGGATCTCTGTGAGTTCGAGACCAGCCTGGTCTACAGAGCTAGTTCCAGGATAGGC
>NC_022012.1:5612532-5644770 GCF_000317375.1 Microtus ochrogaster | reverse complement strand
CGGGAGGCAGAGGCAGGCGGATCTCTGTGAGTTCGAGACCAGCCTGGTCTACAGAGCTAGTTCCAGGATAGGCTCCAAAGCCACAGAGAAACCCTGCCTCGAAAAACCAAAAAAAAAAAAAAAAAAAAAAAATGTGGTTGCCTTTATTTTTGAACAAATGTTTTTGTTTTTATAATTAAATCCATTTCCAACAATTTAATTATCTTTAATACAGTTGTAGTAGAATAACACTTATTTTTATATATAGTATTGATTGCAAATATTGTTCATGCAACATACATATGTATATGCTGTTTAGTATGTGGAAGTGTGGATGATATAACTATATACACAACATTCATTTTACGTGTAGTAGCATGAACTTTTAGCATTTTTATCATAATCTATTACTATGTGGTGAAATGTTTTCACTGATGGTACAGCTTTTTTGTTGTGTCCAAGAATCAAATACATTTTCTGAACAGTATCACGTTTTGTATATTGCAGTGTTCCCTCAAGTAAACACAAACTATCCAACAGGGCAGGTAGAAGTAAACAGAAACTCCTTTCAAAGTCTAGGAGTGCTTTTTCTAGAAATTACACAACACCTTTCCATCTTGCCACTGATTCTCCACTGGTGCACTACCTCCCATGAAATATTCACAACATGTGACTATTTTAAAACCCCAGCTGTCAATCAGAAAGTGCTCTAAATGTGCTCGTTTGAAATCTGAATCCATTTCTATATGTGGCGAGATAAATTTGGAATTTCACTTCTATAAATCAATATGTGTTAAGATGTGACAGCTAAGTAGACTTGAACATATTTATATGTTTCAGAAATGTATACATAGAAGATTCTTCTTGCTCTAATACCAGCAAATGATGAGTTGCAAAGCAACCAACACATTAATTATTCGTTCATCAACAATATTATTTGTTTTTCATATTGCTTATTAAATAGTAAATGTAATAAGAGACATGAAGGTTGGGGGAAGCCAGAGTGTAAACTGAAAAAGTGTGTATCAGAGATACTGGGCATTAAATGTAAACTGCACTCACTGATATCACGATCCCCTATGAAATGAGCCTTCAGAAGCTGGTTCTGTTCGATTCTGTTCCTGTCTGTGCACTGTTACCCACTCTCTGAATTCAGTCTGCTTCTCTCCTGTGTTCTCCAGCTCCTGGTTTATGTGAACTCATGTCTCTTTATTGTTTTCATGTGTAAGTTGACAATGCTTATGGAGGCAATAACAGTCCAAGTTAGTTTCTCTTGAATTTATCCAACAATAGAGTTTTCCAAGTAAATACTCCCTTTAAGGGAGCTATCCTTTCTTTCAGGAAATACAAATATACTATATCTTGCATGGGGTCTGTAATTGCTAACTCTCAAGTCCTTGTGTGTATCAAGTTGTCACTGTCAGTTCAGTAAATAAAACATTGGGAGTCATTTATACTTCTTTATCAAACCTGCATTTGATGCAGAAACTTTATAACAGATTTTTATAATAAATTTGTTTTATCTCCCTGTAGGCACATGCTTAAGATAAACACTAAGAGCTACTAAAAAGAATCATGTTTAGGGATACTTATATTTGAAGTCTTTACCATGTTCTGTAGAAAACACTCATTTTCAGTTTCTGATATTTACCCAATGTCTATCGTCTAATATTTATTTGACTGTTTTATTATCTTCATTTCACCATTTAGTGTTCTTGATTAGTGCTTTAAGTTAGATGCAAGTGTCACTTTCTAGGACACCTAACACATTGACCATGCAGATGGAAATGAGGATGACTAAGCTGCACGTCAGGAGCATGTTTAACCTGATTGATACACTTAAAATCAGGCAGAATGACTAAAGAAAACAGATAAACACCCAGAGTTTTCCTTCATACATCTGCTTTTTAGTGACTGGACTTTCCTGGGTCTGCTTTCCTGAAAAACATGAAAGAGCTCTTACATAGCTCAGCCTTGTTTGAGAACTGGCTGCTTTGGAGGAAGGACTTTTCATGAACCTCATGGCCCTATTTAGAATCAGAACTGCATGTAGAGGATGACAAAATGGCATGTTCCAAATTAGTTACGTTAAAATTTGCTAACAAGGCTGGTAAGGATTGAGGGCAACATTCCATCTAGTTTCAGTGAGCTTGTAAAATGATGCACACATTTGAAAGATTTTCATGATTTGTTACAAATCCAAATGCTCTTCCCTGAGACCAAGTAGCTCATGTCCTCTTCACTAGGTGTTCCCCTGGCTGCTTTAGAATTATGAACAGTTATATGTAAATCAGAAAATAGAAGAAAATCCATATATACCCGAAAGCATTCTTAATACTAGTTAATAACCAGGCAGTGGTGACACACACCTTCAATCCCAGCATTCGGCAGGCAGAGGCAGTCAGATCTCTGTAAATTCAAGGTCGGCTTGTTCTTTAACAGCTAATTCCAGGAAAGGCTCCAGAGCTGCAGAGAAAGCCCATCCCAATCCCACTTCCAAATTAATTAATAATTAAATAACTAATACTGGTGTTTTTGTTTCCATGTTTTTAATAATACTGCAATACAATTCATTATATATTAATGAATTGACAGGCTAGGCATGTTGTTCAGTTGGGAGTGTATGTACCTAGAATATAAAAAGCTCCAGATTTGATGCCAGTAGATCATAAACTGGATATAATAATATATGTCTATAATCTTATCACTTTGGAGATAGAGACAGAGACATCAGAAGTAAAAGATTACCTTGGGCTACATACTGAGTTTGAGGCCTTTGGTTACAAGAAGCCCTTTCTCAATAGTAATATTAGTAATAATAATAATAATCCCAAGAAGGAAGCTATAAGAAAGATGTCTTTCAATAAAGTGAATGATCAAGCATGGGCTATTTAAATAATAGAACACTATTCAGTGATGAAATAAATGAAGTACAAACTTCATAAATGCATGACTATTACATTCATATTGCTAAATGAAAGAAGCTGCAGTGCAGATAGCATGATCTATATGATTCTAGTTACATAATGTCCTGAGAAGGGAGAATGTGCAGAATGTATGTAGTAGTCAATGACAGTCAGGAGATAGATAGGCTGGGCAGGTGGTCAAAGAGACAGATGAAGCAATCAATATTTTGAAGGAAGTGAAAAAACACTCTCTATGGACCAGATACTAAATCAAACCATAGAGAATACCAATCGTAGCTTGAATGTTAATATATGAAAATTAAATAAAAATGATTTGGGAGGTCACAGGCTCCTCAAACAGTTTCTAAAATATAACAAGGAATCAAATCATTTATTAACCATGTAAAGAGCAATCTCAACTGGGGGCAGTGTTACATAAGAATTGCTAAAATGAGCTATAAGACCAAAGGTATCCCATGGTATACTTCTGCATGGTTATTTGTTTAATAGTGCTCTTTTCCACTGAGCAATTCTAATGTCATATGTGCTGGACATAAGTCACCAAGTCAGTGAAGGCAGATGTTGGGGCTTGAATTGTAGCTATAGGTGTGGAAGGTTGCTGATTATTAGTTATCCATATAGTGATGGCATAGAGTTCTTGGAGGCATTGGTATGTACATATATATTCATATATGTTATAAAAAACCACAAACCCTTATTACGAGAATGTGTATATATGTATGTATATATGTATGTATATATGTATGTATGTATACACAGCTGTTTTCTTCCAGTCATCCTAGAACACACAGTGTGTCCCTGTAGGAACAGCACATGAAACATCAAGATTTTTTTCTTTTTATTAAGTTTGCTCTTGAAGGAACAAGGGCTATTTCAGAAATGACTGATTATAGGACTGCAATAGAAAATGTCCTATATAAATCATTTTAGAGAACCTTATGGCTCCTGCAAACATGGAAGTGCTAGGACAAATAAAACTACTTTTTAAAAAAGAGAGACACAAAGAGGTGGCTGGGAAATGACTGAAGAGGTAAAATGTTTGCTGTGGAAGTGTGAGAAGTGAATTCAGAGTCACAAGAACACACATAAGACTGGGCCCTTGAGCCCATGTCTGAAACAATTGAAGAATGTCAATATGTTGTGTAAATGCTTTGTCCTTGAGGAGATGTTGTTTAAGTTTCCTTTCTTTAAGTATGAACTTTGCATGGGAACTTTTCCCAATGAGATAAAACATTCTTACTAAGTGACTTCAAATCCAGTCTGTTTGTCTGTGGGGACCAAGAACCCTTAAATCTTTTAAAGTTGAGTAAACTGTGGCATAAAAGGAAGACTAAGGAGAAAGACAAATTTAATTTGTTATTGTGGGAAGAATCACAAAGACAATAGGAAGAATATTGTGTGAAATCTTAGAAAACAGTAATAAAATTTGCTCAGGAGTCTCCACCTTGAATTATGGCCATGTGTGTGTTAAGACCAAAAAATCTACCAGTGATAGAACTGAAATTCACTTAAGGCCCAAGCACGTGGGTTTTGTATAGTGCAGATACCTTGTGCATGTCTTCTTTACGTCACTACAGCTGCTGTGAGCTCATGGTCTACCGGAGAAGCCAAGTTCCGAAGCAGAGTTCCAGAGATCTGTTCCCATACACACACTTCTACATTCTTCCCTGTGCCGTGGAGAAGTGATACAGACTTAGAACAGGGAACTGCACAGGCTTTGTGCTCGGCTGTTTGACCTTATATGTCTCTGTTAACCGCCACCTTCTACAAGCAGAAGCTTCTCTGATGAAGGCTGAGAGCAGTACTCATCTACGGGTGTAAACATACAAATTTAGGAAGCAGTTTGACCCTATAGTCATTTATCAAAATGATGGCAGGTTCTCACTAAAGACTGACTGTCCTTGCTATGGGCATTTGAGTGGTTTTCAGTATAAGTAATGAAATTCCGTCTATGAAGAAGCCTTCACATTCATCATGAAGTGAGAGGATACAATTGTAACTGTCCCACCACGGCTGTACCATCAGGTGCACCCTGTCTGACAGGCCAGCATTGTAGCTCACAGGGTTCATAGCTTGCTAAAACTGCTGGGGACTTTCCTCCCATAGAAGTTTGGGTGGTACCTTCCAGCACTACAGACTGTCTTTAGGTACGTGTGGTCACAAGGTTTGCAGTAACAAGAGAAAGGGTGATTCACAACGTGCCGGCATTTCTAAGCTCTGTTTGCCAAAGCCTTGTTGGTCAAAGCAAATCCCATGAGCCAAAACCAGAATCAAGGGATGGAAAAGAAAATAACCTTTTAAATGAAGTAGCTGAGAAAGCTGTAATGTGTAATGAGAATGTATGAGGGAGAGAGAGAGAGAGAGAGAGAGAGAGAGAGAGAGAGAGAGAGAGAGAGAGAGTCATCAACATTTTTAACCTCTGTTGGATTAAAAGAATGCATTGTTCAATGTAGAAATAGTTCTCAGAGGATATGGCATTCTCCACGTAAATGGGAAACAGCAATAGGGAGTGCGGTGGGATTCACCCTTCATGTATGCTGAATTATTAAAGAACTTTCCTGTCTTCCTGCAGCCCTTTATAAATTATGTTTCATTTATTCTTTATGTTTGAAAGAACAACAAAGTAAAAGGAGCAAATTGATTCTCTGTGTTACACAAAATATTCTGCCTGGTGGATTCCTTGGCCATTTTAGTCCTCTTGGACAATGACTAAGAATTATGTTAACTCACTTATAAGTATTTAAGATGGAGGGTTTTGTAATAGTATTCCTTATAGCAAGGTTCCTTTTCATCTAAGTATAAATTGTTCATTCTTGGTGGCACAGATGGAAAAATCATATATAATATCTGCTGAGTATGTGGAATGTAGTTGGTTTGTGATAAAGATACTTAGTTCTCCAATAACAGCAGTTTCACTAGACCAGAAAATATCCTCACATACTTCTGATCGCTCCCATGCGAAGGTCTATAAGGACCATTTTCTTCTTTCGTGTTATGCCTTGTGTTCCTGTTAGTTTTGCTTTTAGATGGAAACTACTGGGTGTACAATGTGTGGATTGCCTCCCATAACAATGTTTTTGAATTTACCAGCTAAGATTGGAAAGTCCAGCTGACCAGGGGCAATGCCTGTCTGCCAGTTCTCAAATAAGTATCTGTGCTTACTTTCCAGTCACTCACAGATGCTTCTGTAAGCTGTGTTGGTTTAAAACCAACAGCAAGGACAAAAACAAAGGCACTTTCTTTCTCCCTTGACCCTATTCTCCTTTTTTGGGATAAATCCATTTTATTGAAAAGGAGAGCATTTGTTTCTTCTCCCAAGCAAATGATGTACTGGAGAACAGAGAATGCCTGTCACTGATAAGCTTTTACAATGCTGTCTTTTTTGGTGGTGCTGTGGTAAATCACAAAAACCTTTGTCATTGTCAGAGTGTTGCCTACGAGATTATAAAGGAGAATGGAAACAAAGGTGCTTTAGCAAACAAGTTCCCAAATAACTCTGACTGGTGAACTGGAATTTAGAGAGAAAAATGGGTTATGGCTCCTTCCCGATTGTTTTAAATTATGCTTTTGCACATTGTATTAGCCCCCCGGGAAGTCCTGATGATAACAGGAGCTACCTCACTGTGACAATCCAAGCTGACTTTATCAACTAAGCTCTGGTAATATTAGAAATGTAATTATTCAGCAAACAATTTAATTTGTCTTTGTTGAGAAAGAGGCAGGGGTAAGGGTTCGATCACCTGGATTTAGTACACTTTGTTGTTCTTATCTTAACAGCAAAGACCATATTAAAAGTCATCTATAATTGTCACAATTCCTGGAGTGAAATAAAATTAAGTCATCAACTAACAATCCAGTTGAGAGTCTTAAGAAATGATTGCAAGTATCTGTCTCAGCTTAATGAAGATTACACAGAGAGCTAACTTATGAGGTCAGCTAAATGTAATTTCTTATACATTACAATATTTATTGAAACTTTTATACTTTGGTATTAGACAAGACTGAGCAGTATATGCCAAAGTGTTGTGTCATCTATAACAAGTTGTGTCCTTCAAACCAGTAATACTGGTTTCATTATTTTTCAATAACTATTTATCTTTACTAATAAAAAATTGAGCCAGGCAGAGGCAGGTGGAGCTCTGTGATCTTGTTATCAGCAGCCTAGTCCACAGAGCAAGATCCAGGAAAGGGTCCAAAGCTGCACAAAGAAACTCTATCTAGGAAAAAAAAAAAAAAAAAACTAAAGAAAAAAAAGGAAAGAAAATTGATCATCAAATCTGTTTTCTTTGTTGTAAAGCAATGCTCAGAGGACTTGTCTATGAACACTTGTCTGTGGTTGACTATAACACCAGTGTTCAAGCAGGGGTAAAGTTCAACCACAGCAATGCTAATGTGAATATCCCTATCAATGAACAGGATTTCACATTACTTATCTAAAGCATGAGAGCATGGAGACTGCCCGTGTGGAGTCATTACACTCATCTGTCAGCGAGAGAACACCTTTTTTCTGTGTCCTGTTGGTTTAATCCTTCTTTAGATTATAAAGTAGGTAGAAAATTCCATTCACCTAACAATAGCACCCAAGGAAGGCCTCTAAGCCAAAATACGGGAAAACACACAGGGAAATCCTGCTGTCGTTAATTTTAAAGCAGGGTTTTTAGAGTCTGAACACTATAAACCATTGAGTGTAAAATAAATCATACCTAGCTAATTGAAACGGGGAGGAAATGCTTTGACGTGGTACACACTATCCTTGGCTTTACCTTAGATCTTTGGGGGAAATCGTGCTTTCCTAAACATTAAGTCACTGAAAATTTATCCACATCATCATGTAGAGATATTTATATGGAGGAACTGTTCATTACAACGCCTTCACTTCCTGGAAGTTAAAAAAGTTATTTGCTTTTTTTTTTTTTTTTTTACTTTTCTCCAAATTTTATTTATTTTTGAATTCTAAAACAAGTACATTAGACTAATCCATGCCAATTATGTTAATTTCTCTCTCATTTTGTTTGACTCTTGCCTTTTTTTGCATTGTTGTTTTTAATTAAAGACGTCATATAAATATGCAAATATATTATAGGACTTAGAAAATTTTTCTTGCTTCCTATAATTCCTTTTTTTTTTGAGACCACTTCCTACGTAGAACCCCAGTAGCACAGACAATAAGAGCAACAATGAATAAATGGGACCTCCTGAAACTGAGAAGCTTCTGTAATGCGAAGGACACTGTCATTAAGGCAAAAAGGCAACCTACTGATTGGGAGAAGATCTTCACCAACCCCACATCAGACAAAGGTCTGATTTCCAAAATATATAAAGAACTCAAGAAACTAGACATTAAAACTCTAATTAACCCAATTAAAAATGGGGTACTGAACTGAACAGAGAATTCTCACAGAAGAAGTTCAAATGGCCAAAAGACACTTAAGGTCATGCTCAACCTCCTTAGCAATCAGGGAAATGCAAATCAAAACAACTTTGAGATACCATCTTACACCTGTCAGAATAGCTAAAATCAAAAACACCAATGATAGCCTATGCTGGAGAGGATGTGGAGGAAGGGGTACCCTCATCCATTGTTGGTGAGAATGCAAATTTGTTCAATCACTTTGGAAATCAGTGTGGCAGTTTCTCAGGAAACTGGGAGTCAACCTACCTCAGGACACCAATAATAGCCTTTGCTGGAGAGGCTATGGAGGAAGGGGTACCCTCATCCATTGCTGGTGGGAATGAAATCTGGTACAACCACTTTGGAAATCAGTGTTTCGGTTTCTCAGGAAATTCGGGATCAACCTACCCCTGGACCCAGCAATTCCACTCTTGGGAATATACCCAAGAGATGCCCAATCATACTACAAAAGCATTTGTTCAACTATGTTCATAGCTGCACTATTTGTAATAGCCAGAACCTGGAAACAACCTAGCTGCCCCTCAATAGAAGAATGGATAAAAAGGTATTATTTGCTTTTGAATGCTCCTCATATCTTTATTGGAAA
This sequence comes from Microtus ochrogaster, assembly GCF_000317375.1. NCBI lineage: Eukaryota > Metazoa > Chordata > Mammalia > Rodentia > Cricetidae > Microtus > Microtus ochrogaster. The sequence continues at coordinate 5,635,865 of NC_022012.1, read as the reverse complement.
GTTTGCCAGAGGGCATCAGTTTCTGCTGAGATGAACTGGACTATGGTGTATGTTTCCGTGTTTAGCCTCCGTCTGGTATGAGATGGAGTTGAGTGGTTTGAGTCAGAGAGGAAGAGGGTTTAAAGTGATGCCATTTGGATTTTGAGGAATTACATACCTTACAGCTGGGACTTTCCTGTTTATATGAAAATCTGTATCATCTGCTCTATAATAGTAGAGACAGTTTGTGCTCTTTGATATGCTACGTTCGAAGTGGGAAAATGTCTCTTATCATGTATAAGTATAATCATTTTGAATTTAATAAATAGAAGGTTTATAAAAGTTTTTTTGGAGGGATTAAGGAGTATATAAATTAGTAATTTGGGCTCAGAAAATACCCAAACTCGTTGAGTCACTTTAGAGTCCCCAACCTAATTATACTGATGTTTTTCAATGATAATATCTCACCTGAGGTTTGCTGTGGCATACAGACTTCCTGAGTTAAAGCAAAAGAATTGCCTTACAGCCGGGCAATGGTGGCGCACGCCTTTAATCCCAGCACTCGGGAGGCAGAGGCAGGTGGATCTCTATGAGTTTGAGACCAGCCTGGTCTATAGAACTAGTTCCAAGACAGGCTCAAAAGCCACAGAGAAACCCTGTCTCGAAAAAACAAAAAAACAAAAACAAAACAAACAAACAAACAAAAAAGAATTGCCTTAGTTGAGTTATGGACATTGTGAAAACAAGCTGTAAAAGAAAAATTGATAATAATAATAAAATGAAAGTATAAATGGAAAATTAGTAAAGGAAAGAAAAAAAAGAGTGAGATCTTTGAGTCATTTAAGCTTTTGCTTGAACCCTCACCCTCCATTTTCCCTGGCAGCATTTGCTGTCTCAGGCCTCTAGAAGAAAGCCAGCTGTGTGCCTTTCTCCTCTATCCTCTCTACTAGTTCGGAGACAGTCACTGGCTCACTGGCTAGCACTGCTTTCCTAGCCTGGAGTTATTTTTGTTTAATGCCTAAATTTAGAATTATTTCAATCTGGCCCTAGGATTCTAAGTTTCAGAATAACCTTGAAATAAATGACCATTAAAAAAAACCCAAACTGGATCCTATAAAGCTTAACATGCAACATTGCTTTCAGTTATTGCCCTGTCTGCATTCTGAAAGCAATCATTGTTGTAGATAAAGACTATCACATAGGAACGTAGTTTGCACAGTGTATTGAAGGTTGTAATGGAGATGGAAACTAGTAAAATAAAAACAACATGTATGGAGTTGGAGCAAAGGCTTGGTATCTGAATGTGTTTAATGCTATTGCAACTGGTCTAGGTTTGGTTCCCAGTGCGCGCGCACACGCACACACACACACACACACACACACACACACACACACCTGGTAATTCACACCTGCTTGTGGCTCCAGTTGCAGGGGATCTGATGCCCTCTAGCCTCACAGACACCTGTTCACATATGGTGCACATAAACTCTTGTAGCCATACATACATGCACTCAGAGAAAACCAAAGGAAAATCTATATAAATACTCTCATTTTAAGTTGGGATCATTTGAAATAATTCATTCATATTTCAGTTACTTTTACAAATATTTATTTAGTGTCTACTGTGTTTTGTTCTAGGCATTAAGGATATAGATGCACAAATTACATCTCTCCCCTTAGGAAACACACATGCTATAGAGAAGATATACTTTAGAAAAGAATATAAGATGTAATGGGGATATTTCCATAAAGAAATTAAGTGAATAAAGGGAGAGTGGGTGGACTAGGTGGCATGGGAGCAGTGTGCTCCTGTCTGTAGGTTGGTTGTGAAAGGGCACTGTGAGTTGGTCCCTAAGGACACATCTTATAGGCATAGAAAAGAAGGACAAATGAGTTTCTGACAAAAAGTGGTTATGGCTGCAGGGACAGCAGGTGTCACAATGCAGCAGAAAGAAGTGACCTCATGTAGATGAAGGAAGTCTCGAATGGATGAGAAAGAACAACCTCTGTGGATGAAGACTCTCTGGCAAGAGTTATCTGTGGAGAAATACACATTCTTTAGAAGACACTTGTGAATGTTTAAAGGTCTGGATGCACAGTCCATGTAGCTCTGTGGTCAGTTTAAACGTTGACTCTGCGCAGTGCAAAACTTGCTATCAACACCTTTCTGTACAGGGATAGTTTTGTAAACTGTCAATCATGTCAGACACTAAACTTTCCAGACACATCTGGTTTTGTTTGTTTGTTTGTTTGTTTTGTTTTGTTTTCACAGTTGAGACTCTCAAACTATTCATTTCCATTCATTTCTGGTACATGTTAATCTATCTATACAGTATACTAATAATCTATGTAGTAAAGTTTACCTGTTCAGTTCTTTTTTATTTTAATTCATGGCAGCAAAGCATTGCATATCAGCAAACCCACAGACTTTAAACATTTTTAAAGGGTTCGAACAGAAACTCACAAGTGAGTCCCATAGCATTTCACAGCAACAATATAAAAATTGGTGCACTGTGCCTTTTCTGTTTGTTTGCGGGTTTACTAGAGGCATGTGCATGTTATGTAGTTTAGGCTGATTTAAAGCTCATGATGTTTCTGTTACAGTTTCTGAAGCCCTAGAGTTGCAGGATTACACCACCATGTCCAACTGAAATATCATCTTCCATGCTTTGTGAAGAACAGACTGCATAGAAGAGAAACTGGGAGAATAGGTGAAGAAACAATTGCAGTAGTTTTGAAGAGAGACGGCTCATCATAAACCTGTGTTTACTAAACAGTGCTAACTGAGGTCCAGTTTAGATAATTCTCCTGCAGGGATTCCATTGATTTGATGTTGGTTTTTCTAGTTATCAAATAAAAGATGTTTGTGACACATATCTAGGAGGCAGACAAAGTTTACTGTGCTTGGACTTGAATGTACTCTGAGTACTTGCCAGGTCTTTGTTGACAGTAAGTTCTTTGTGTTATATTCTTACACTTGACATGCAAGGATAGTTGACTGTTACATATTGTGCAATATCATTCATCTGTTCCTGTACATCTAAAATCATATTTTTAATGTAGCATTCAGATACATCATTTCAGAACAATGTTCTCACTGTGAGATACAAACTCCATATTTTACACAGCAGAAAAGTCCTGTCACAAGACAGGTAGCAACAGTTCTAGTACAAAGACAGCACTTGCCAGGGCTCCAACTACATGCAAATACTGTCTTACACAGTTAGAGTTCATCATGCATAGTGCATCTACACACATTCTAAGTCATGGGAACAGATGAACTACTAAATCTGCAGAAAACTGAGGGCTGAGAGTTGATGCTCTGAGAGTGATTCTAGTGAGTCAGAGTTGCTTAGGTGTAGAATCCAGAGATTTTCTCAGGCTATCCTCTATATTTGCTGTACTGAATGTTGAGTCTTTATATAAAAGGGTAATTGTGTAAAATAATTTTAATATTGTATACGTGGCACAGATTATAGGGCCCTTCTGATGTATGGTCATCCTCTTCAAAGCAATAGCTAGGTGTTTTCACTATGATTTTGTTGATTTTTAATAACAGTAGTTGGAGATTGCTACCAAATGAGAAGATGGTGACTGATAACTGGATGAACAGAAAACAAAGAGATTGATTTGGGCTAGGGATAGCATGTGCCAGAGTGGAAGAGACTTGAGGATGCAGCATGCTGGACTAGAAGCTGCTTCAGCCTACTGCATTGAGACATCATGAGGAGACAGAATAAAAGTTGAATTTGAAATAAAGGTCTAAAAGTAATATAGAATATTGATCTTAAAAAAGATTATCATCAAAGAAGAGGCAATGAGTTCAATTTAAAAAAACCACACTGGAATATGAGATTATTTGTGTATGGTATGTGTCGGTTATGTCTGTCTATGTTGGGAGTGTGTTCTGGGTGTTTATGTACTATGTGTGCTTCTATGACATATGGTGTGTGTTGTACATGGTGTGTGCATGAAGTAGTATCTATGTGTCTTTGTGTATACATATGTGTATATATGTGGTACTTGTTTGGTATATTGGTCTATGTTCAGTGTGTATGCTGGGTGTGTGTGCTGCATGTATAAATGCTGTTTGTTTGTGGTTTGTGTTGTGTGTGCAGGCATTTGTATATGTGTATTTAATGGAGGTTAGTAGACAAGAATTTAATCAGTTTCCAATTCAAGCCAAGGAAACTCTTTTGATGTAATTGCATTGACTGGATCACGCAGTCATCTGATTCCATTTTGTCAGGCTGTTCTGCATGGTCAGAAGTTTTTTCATTCTAGCCTCCTAGCAAACTTCCAGAAATGACTCCTGTAAAAAACGCAAGGTAGAACATTTTGAGGAAAACAGAATAGAAGGAAGAGGACTGAGTGTGCTTCTGACTTTGCCAGGAACTGGAGGTCACCTCTCGATTATGTAACATGATGCAAAGCTACAGCAGAGAGTAATCTGCCCTACTGTTAGCTTGGCTTGCAGTCCTTCCACAAATCAGGTGAAAGCTTTGACATTGGGGAACTCAGAGGTTAAATGTCCATGCAGATCAAAGAATGTGGCCATACACAGCCACCTGTGTTTACTAAATGGTGTGAATTGAGGTCCAGTTTAGATAATCAGAAAATACAAAAAAGAGTGTGACATAAATATAAATAAGAGTAATGTATGGTGATACATTTGTATAAAAAGTGACAATTAAATCCACTTCTTTGTATGTTAATAGAATATATTTTAAAGTTGAAGACAAAAAATTAGTAAACTGCAAAATCTTTTTTGTCAAAGTTCTCAGTTTTTTCTTCCCCTTGTAGAGTAAGAAAAATGTAAACTTCTCTCCAGCTAGAAAGGGAGCTGAGAGAAATAACACATGTTGGCAGATCATGTAGTCCCAGATCCCCTTACATCGCTAAATCTTTCCTTAAGAGTCGTAAACTCAAATGTGTAGAATAAAACACACAGGATATTCTTGGGATAACTGGACTATTTCCTCTCTGTCTTCCTGTCTCTGCCTCTGTTTCTCTATTTATGTCTCTCTCTGTCTCTGTCTCTGTCTCTCCCTCTCTCTCTCTGTACAACATGGCTCACGCATGGAGACCAAGCACAACTTTAAGAGTCATCATTCTCTCCTTGCTCGAGACAAGGTATCTCTTGTTCAAGGCTGCATAAATCAGGGTAGCTGACACACAAGCCTCGGGTAATTGTTGTCTCAGTTTCCCATCTGTCATTAGGAGCTTACTGGAACTATAGAGCTATAGGCGTTTCCTGGAGAGTTTGAAGGCAAGTAATGTATAACAGAGTTATGCAAGAGAGTGCATAAAAGCAAAGATTCATAAGCCAGTTATAGAACAGGAAGGAGTTCAGGTATGGTTTTCCTTTTGAGAGTTCTAGATGGATGTTAAGTGGTTGAATTCAGAAATGTAAAGTAGCCTCACACTTACTTGACTCTGTGCTACTATAATGAAATGCCTAGAGTTTCAAGGGTCCAAGAATGTGTTGCAAAACTAGCACTAGTGTGGAAGGGGGCTTGGCTGGGTTAGAACAAGGTGAACAAGAAAAGGAACAAACATAAAGCAACAAGTCCAGGATTGAAATAAATATATTTTGTAACATATCATTTCCACAACAGTAAGACCAGCGTGAGTCCCTTATGGGGTAAAACCCCAAAGTCTTGGCTATGTTTTATTAGTACCTTTTAAGTTCTGCATCTTAGTTACCACATCAGGAGGATCAGGCTTCTAAGAAATGAGTTTTTAGGGGAGTCATAAGCAATGCCTGTACTCTAACAGAATACTATTGGCTGGAACTGGGAATAAGGTTCAGAACAGGACTACAGTCTGAACAAAGCCTGCCTTGCCTGGAGCTCAAAGTAGGTTGGAAAGGATCAGACCAAAGTGTATGAGTCCTAAAATATCAGTGAAGGGGCTCCAGCTAGCCAAAAAGCTGTGGAATAATACTCTTGTACACTATATAGATTTGTCACTTGAATTGGTGTAATAAAATGCTGATTGGTCAGTAGCCAGATAGAAAGTATAGGTAGGATGACCAAACTAAAACCAATGGGAAGGAGAAGAGTGGAGTCACCAGACAGACATAGAGAGAACAGGAGATAATGAACAAATGATAACTGCCAAGGGAATTTAATTATGAAAGCTGCTACATTAAACCATCCTAAATATTTTAAAAAATATCCTGACTTCAAAATTTAAGTCAAAAGGTAAGTTACTTTGGGAAAGAGGTTCTGTCTTTATTTCCACATGTAACGAGAGGCTCTGGATTTGTTAATGAAAATCAGATTTGATCAGTGATGACCCCTTAAAATATCTCTGATAGGAACTGAAAGTCTAAATGATCCAATGTTTCAGGTGGTCTCTGTTGCAGTTTCCTCTGAGTTCTACATCCAGAACAGTTTCAAGGCTGCTAATTGAGATGATCCTGCCTCACAGACTACTCAAGTCAAAACTTAATCAGTATCCTAAATTTTCTCAGGGTCCCACAGGGATTACTAGTCCTCTGCCCCCCACGGATCAACAAGAAGTAGCTAGAGTACTATGCCCATATGCCTAAAATCAATTATGAATGTTAGTCATTTTTAGGGGAATTGGTTACATGTTGCTTTGGATGATTGTCAGTAAAAAACTAAACAACGAAGATTAGATTCAAGAATCTTTTTCTGAAAAGAAAAATGAGAGATAAATAAATGATAGAATAAGGGGTAGATTATTGGATCTACCTTAATCCTAAAAACAACTATTACTCTTACATATCTCACATTGACATGGATTTTGGTTTATTGATACAAATTTAAAGTTAATTTTGTTATGCTGTATGTATATTTCTACTCTTGCTTAGGGTATTATGTTTATGCAGCTCATTTAAAAAGGTAACATATAATTAAGAAATGCATGTTAATTATTATTACATGATAGAACATTTATTTAAAATGGCTTAATAATTTAGGCTTTTCATGATAGTGAGACACCTCTGCTTCTGGTAGCATCAATGCACTTCAGAGAAGATGATGGGAATCAAAGAAAATCAGTATGGAGTTTGTTTTTGTATGGCAAAAGCTAGTCATGTAGGCAATGAAACTCACTTTGCCTCAACTGCTAACAGTTACTGTCCAAACTAAACTAACAGGACCCACAAAAGATGACTTCCAAACTTTACACAAAGTATAACAATTCTTCAATATTCTGTGCTTTACAGGAAAGTCTCTTGGATATGCTTGGCTTATAGGCGAGAGTTAAATGCCCAATCTTTGCAGAAGAACTTTTGGTAACAGTTCAGGGAACTTGAGGTCCTTGTCTTTAGGCAACCTTTCACCTTTCTAGAATCTTTGATGGCATTGAAGACTAAATAATTATAATTATAGTTTTTTCTTGTTTGTAATATAAATTAATTAGATACAAAACTTTAGACTACCCAGATAAGCAAAATAATGGAGCATTTTTTTCTAATTTTGCCAAATACAAATATACTAGATATTGTAACTACAATTTTTACCTGATGACTATTTTTATTGTATATAATTTTACTATTTTAATGTTAAAACCATCCTTTTTAATTAGACAAGAAGGGGAAAGTTGTGGAAAGTTTGTGTATATAATCTTACTATGTTAATGTTAAAACCATCCTTTTTAATTAGACAAGAAGGGAAAAGTTGTGGAAAGTTTTTGTACACTGTGAAGGTTTGTCACTAGAATTGGTTTCATAAAATGCTGGATGTATAAGTGGGAAAGCCAAACTAAGGATAATAGGAAGGGAAAGGGAGAGTCAGGAGTCACAACAGATGCAGAGAGAGCAGGAGATAAATGTTCCATGCTAATAAATGTACCACCATGTGGCAGAGTGTATATAAGGAATATGGGTTAACTTAAAATGTAAGAGCTAGTTAGTAATAAGCTTGAGTTATTGGTCAAGTACTTAAAATTCATATTTACCTTCTGAGTCAGTTATTTGGGACCAGTAGTCAGAAAAGGAAATGTCTAATTACATCCAAGAATGGCAAATATAGCTCTGTTAGACTTTGCTTCCCCCCATTCCCTCTGTCTTATTAAAAATGATGAGATTATATTCCTAAAGCTAGCCACCAATATCTATTCCCTTATTTGTGTACTTCCTCCTCCTAAGGATGACTACCAAGATCTACCCATTCAATATTGAAGTCCAGCAATCAAAAGTCCCTTTTGACTCACCTAATTAACATACCCAATTAAAATAAAAAAAACTTCATCCTAACATAGGGTTTCCCTTTTTACCACTATAAGCAACCTGTGGGCCATGTCTACCTTTTTTCTATACAAAGGCAGTCAGTCCTTTATCCCCCATCCCTACTCTGGAAAAAAGACCCAATTTTCCTCTCACTCATTCTCCTTCTTCTTCTACTCTCTCTCTTTCTCTCTCTCTCTCTTTCTCTCTCTCTTATTCCACCTTAGTCTCTTATTGCAGTCATTTTTCCCTCTGGGGAAAATAAATCTCATATGTGCTGAAAACTTGGTCTTGGATGATCCTGAGTTGATACCAATACTTTAAATTAGCATCTAGTCAAGTGGCTTATGTAGGTTCAGTGCCCACGTCATAGCGGAATCATCAATGAAAACATCTGGATTTTATCTCACTGACCTCATCTGAAAGAAGTCATGAAGAGAAGAAAAGGAAAGATCAGAAAATTCCAACAAATTTTTATTTCTCTTACTAAGGGACAAACATGACCTTTGGGAACTGAGGGAGAATACGAGATGGAAGAATTGTGTAGGCAAAGCTAGACAGGTCAATAAAAATCATTCTTTGTATCTTAGATTCTGAATCTGTGAATTTAAAATGCGCTAATTGATTGGTTCTTTTGTCCATTGGTTAAGGATTTGAAGATAGGAAAGTATCTCACAGGAATGTGAATATGAAGTGCATTTGCAGGCATTGCCGACTCAAGCAGAGGCTTGATCTGGGAGCTGAGGCTCTAAGAGGTCCTGGTTTCATTGGTTTGGTTTCTGTCTCCTGGTGATTTTCTAGCTCTTCTGCATTGGTCCTGAAATATCCATGTGTGTCGTGTCTTCTAGTACAGTAGCTGGATTCCCCATTTCCATCCAAGTGCATAGAAGAAATACAGGTTGTTAGAGTCTGTCGCCAATCACAATGGGTCCCTGGGTCCCCCTTTTTGATGGTGTAAAAACAGAGAAAGAGAAACTTAAAGAAAGCAATAAAACATGAAGTCTTATATTATTTCCCCCTTTCCTCTGCCCCAGAGACCCATGGCCTTAGATAAGCCAACTGAAGACCAAAATATTTAGAAAAGATTGCTTGTGCCCAATCCTTTTCTCATCATTGCATCCTATACATCCTAATGGCCTTTATATGGGTGTCCATAACATTTACATTTTGTTAGATTTTCTAAGTAATTCTGAGATGATTTAAAGTGGAAAAATACATACATACTCTACAATATCATCTCATTTGATGTAACGATGTTACAGTTCATACATGTCAACTTTGCAAAGGATTCCATGTTCAGTTCCTAGGGATACAATGTATGACTGTATTCTAAAACTATTCCTAAAGAATATGGGCATTTCAAGATACTGGATAACATCATCAAGTGCAGAGAGCACTCACATAGTTAAAGTGGAAATCGAGGAAACATAAATTTTTATATATGTTTATAAATTGCTTTTCTTTCTGCCAATATACAAGTCTCCCAGTGACATTTCATAAATTTAGTTTTCTTAGAAAATATTTTTGGGGTGCTGGTGAGATGGCTTGCCTTCTGATAAGCCTGAAAACCTGAGTTTAAACTCCAGGACTTTCTGATGGAAAAAGAGAACCAATTTTCACAAGTTGTTCTCTGACCTACACACACACACACACACACACACACACACACACACACACACACACACACACTATGGTAAATAAAAATACTTTATGATATTTATTACAGGAAAAAAATGGAATGAACATCAATGTTTCAGGTAATATGGATAGAAACTCAAGACTGATAAATCAATTTGGGGGATAAACACTTTCTGCTGTTTTCAGCCATTGAGTGTAGAATCTTTTTTCTTTCTTTAGCTTTGGAGTCAGCTTGTTTAAAAATGTCACAAGAATACAGAGGTAATGAACTATTGCTCAGCAGACATCTCATCTCTTAGTTCTGTTCATTCAGGGGTTAGAAGTTAATGTGAATTCTGAAGGAATTCAAATATTTAGACCAAACATAGACCTTTGACCTGAATGACCATATCTTGGGCCACAAGGAAGGGAGAAAAGTACCCAGGGGTCCCAATGATATAATGTAAACCCCATATCATCCCACTTTCAGTAGCAATGTTTCCTAGGCCCCGTTGAACACATTTATTAAGTAATCCACGCCAAAAGTCTTCAGGAAGAGAAAAAGGTTACAAGTCTCGAGGGCATTTGGAAGCAAGGTAGAAAGAGCAGTGCACAGAAGTAGGAAGGACAGAGCAACATTTTGCATAAGAGCGTCCACTCTGCCTGTGCCTTTTCCTTGGCCTGTTACCCAATTCCTGCTCAGCTGCCTTCCCCCTGTGCCTCATATTCCATAGCCATATGCTCTAAATGGACTCTTCACATTGAGCAAAATGAACTGAGGCTATGCAACTTTGTTGACTTGCAAATGATTAATCTTAATGTCTGGCAAAAGCCAGGAATCCAGACTAAATAGATGTGTTTTACTAGATTAATGCACAAAAGTTATGACATTTATGTTTCCACTAGGCATTATGCTGTAAATTATGTCAATATAGTAGTTTGTTACAGACTGTTATGCTTTTCATTTAATTAAAAAACTTGAGTGGCAGATTTTTTTATATTGATAGAAACTATGAGGAAATATATCCCTAGAGTGACACACAAAACAGAACAAAATAGAAAGCTTGACAAAACCCATGGGAATATCAAATAATACACAGCCATCTATTAAAAATAAAGTTAGATAACCCCCTTATTTGTTAGTTATAAAACAGCTAAAGAGAGTTGTGCATTTAATTTCCAGTGTTCTAAAGGTCTTTGTTTATTGTGGTATTGTGGACTGTGGGAATCATAAAATTTATCTCACGAGATGAGAGAGAGCAGATAATTATTTATGAGTGTGAATGACACTATTGGAAGAGGCATAACGCCAGGACCCATGTTCTGTGCATAGTTCTCCCAACTTCCAAGTTTTCTACTGCTGAAACTGTGCATTTAGACTACTCAGCTTTCTCTTCTCCCAGGACCAGGAGTCCACGGCATATAACCATGCATTCACAGTTGTCTCCTGGGGGAAGACAGAGGCTTGCATGCATAAGGAAACCAGCAATATACAAGATTTAGGCAGCTTAGCAGTTTACAAGACTCAAAGACCCACCAGCAGGTTACATAGACAGTGAATGATTTCTAGGAAAAAGAGACCATCAGGTAGAGCTGCTGACAATTTTGTAGCCACCTCTAGGATTATAATTCTCCTGAGCTGCCATCTATGTTCAGGTGGGCTGGTCAGAAATGCATCTGTCTTTAACTCACCCACACTCTTATAAGCAACGCTTCACCTGTGCTTCTAAAAGTATCTGCATCAAATTCATTAGTTCACCAAGTAAAACTTTGTAGATTGATTTCTTTTGCCATTCGTGTGTGTGTGTGTGTGTGTGTGTGTGTGTGTGTGTGTGTGTGTTGTAATACAACATCAGTTCTGCACTCATCCTTCTGAAATTGGCTCTGGTTGTGCCTCCTTGAAAAATAATTGTGCAGCTTCACTCCTAGATTAGCGTATTCCTTGTGCTTATGGTGAGGACTGTGACATCCTGGCACAGAGCAACCACCGTGTGCTCCACAGACCTCAGGGTCTTAAACCCGATCGATAACCACATCTAATTATGTTCATCACAGGGTAAGAGTGCTACGCAGTTTACAAGTTGTTTTGATATTTTCAATAGTCGAGCAAAAACAATAGTGAGAAAATGTTGGGACCAAACTTCCACCCCTGGGGCAGTAAAAAGATTATCTTATAAAACTGAAAACTTTATCTCTGGGCCAGTGGTATGGCTTTATGAGTGAAAAGATGAACATTCTCAGTTGTTTTCTTATATGGCTGGCTGAGGTACTTTTCAAAAAATATTTTTGTCAAGCATGAAAACTCAAAAACCAGCTTGCCTTTTTGTTTTAAGTAAAAACCATGTTCCATGGAAAAGTGTCTCCTTGATTTTGTTTCTCAATGACTGCCAAGCATGACAGCCTGATACGGATGAAAGAGAGAGCTGAGACATGCTGTCCTCTGACCTACACACCAAGGCACGGTTTCCACACCACTACCAAATAATCAATAAGTGCATTTGAAAAAATTAAATCTAGTTTCATCAAAAATATCCTTGATGAAACCCTGAGTATATTACGGTTCATTTAACAAAACTTTCAGATACAGTTAATATTTTAGAACCGAATAAAATGCTTGCATAGTGCTCTTCAGCCTTGCATGGAAAGAATACAGATGCTAAGTAGAGCTTTGTGTGTATGTTTGCACGGGACTTAGTTTTTACTTGAAGAAAAAAGGCAAGCTATTATTTGAACTTGTATATTTGGAAAACAAAATCTTTAAAAGTTAACTGAGCCTACATTCTAGCAAAACAACTGAGAGCATTTGTTGCCAGTAATAAAATTCAAATCCCTGGACTAGACTAACTACATTTTAGGAAACTTGCATCACCCCATTATATTCCAGTGCTATCATGACAACAGAGGGGCTTACGTTTTTATTTAATAAAATGGGTAGAGCTAGATTTTGTGAAGTTTTCCCAATGATGCAAAACATAAAGCTATGAAGCCCTGAAAAGATGAGGGGAAAGTTCCCTGATGAGATTTCAGGACAACCATTATAGCTGGTTTTTAAAATTGCCATTGGACTGCAGGCATAGTTCAGTGGTTGAGTGCTAGCTGTCCAGTTGTGACACCTGGTCTTGGGGTTCAGACATCTGTCTACCCATATAACTCCAGCTCCATGATGTGTAGAGGAAAGAAGATTCCTGAGGTTCTCTGACATCCAGCCTTCCTGAGAAAATAGAAGCACCAGGCTCGTGGAGAGACAACACTTCAAAGGAATCACTGGAGAACATAGGGAGGACACTCTACGCCCTCTGCTGGCCTCTGTGTATGACACACGTGTGTGAATCCTCACACAAAGAAAACTCTTTTAAACACTACTGAGCTTTGAGTACTATCTATTTGAATTAACTCTTCTTCACTAAATCTCCTCCCCTTTTCTTTCATGTCCGCATAAGATAAACTTTCTTCAGATGACGCAGAGGAAAGTCCGAGTGATTGTAATCCAAGAAGCCTTTCTTCCTACGAGGCCAGACTCCTTCTGACAAACATCCTTATAATTATATTACTTCTACTAATCTTTGGTTTCCTTTAAGAAACAACAAAAGCTATTTTAATATGTAATTAAGATATTGTGGATTATTATAGTTTTAAAACTAATTTTTGTGTTAGTTTTTAGTTTATTTTTTTTGTATTTCAAATTTCTTAGGTTTAATTTCTAACACAGCAAAATGAAAAAAAAAACATGACTAGACCTCACCAAACATTTTTTGTGAACCTCATTTAGTTTATAGACTCTGTGGAGAACAACTACCCTAGCTTGAAGTGGACATTCTCCACTCTCCAACCTGTTGACTGATTAGCCCACTAGTGCCCCGTCTTTTCTACATTGCTATCAACACCCTAGCTCAATCACCTGTAATGAAAGCAGTATTCTGAACCATGGGGGAGACGTCAAATGTAAACTTGTTATCATGACCACAGGATTCTGTCCTCCCTGGCTATGCATCTTATTCTTTCTAAAATAAATAAATAAATGAAATGAAAACTGAAAGATGAGTCATGCAAGTGACTCATCTTTGACATGCTAAGCACATTCCATTCCAGCCTTGGGGTACAACTCCTATCCCATTCTCCTTCATGGGCCTATGGTTTTTGCTGCACATTTTCTACACATTCTATGAGAAAACCTTTCTTGCATTTACATAGAAAATTTTTACTGTTTTTCACCCTTTTCTCCCACCCCCATTATCCTCCTTCTCCTGAAGCCTCCCCCTACTTTCATATCTGCTTCTTGGGTGTGACCCCCTGAGTTTTATGAGAGTTCCTTCATGTATCAGTGCAATGCAGAAATGTAGTGAGTGCGAAACAAATGACATGTTTTTTCTTATTAGGTAACATATTACAGAATAATGGACATAGAGACATGGCTGGAAGAAGTATGGCGCCCCTTAAACTAGACCAAGTCCTGGAATGGGAAGATTGTGCCTTGAGAAGCAGAATCTGATTGAGTTAAAAGTTTTCTTTGGGCTCAGCTCACAGTTTGATGCAGTTGAATATCAGCAAGGCTTTGTTTTCTCTCATTATCTATGAGTTGGAGTCAGGTGCTGTGTAGCTCTCCTGGGTGGCAAGCTTCATCTCTTTCTAAACAGCTTGGAAAGTTTGAGATACGCCGTGGGGAGGAATGTCCTCAAATTGGAGGTCCTTTTCAGGTAATATAGCGATTTCCAAAAGGAAAACTGCAGAGAGAATATCTCAAAATGATGGCCAGTTTATAAAAGCCATTAGTGAAGCTCTCTGGCAAACAAAATAAATGCCAGTTCTTAGAGAGATACTTTGAATGATGATGTTACTTTACAAAAGTGTGTTTTTAAAGATGGGACAAAATGGGTCCATGCTGAGAGACTTGAAGGGCTGAATGGCTCTGCTTAATAAAGCAGAGGCTTTTACATGTTCTTAAAGCTGACCTATAGAAGAATATCACAGAGAAGAAGAACACAGAAACAAGCCAAGAATAGAAGAGAATGCTCCTAACCCTACCTCGCTGTCAGTTTAGAATCTATAATCGGGAGGTCTGCGCCCGTCCATCCATGTTATGTAAATGATACATTGCAGAAGTCATTCAGGGCCATACATGTTAGTGTCACAGTCAGTGACATGAATGGAAATCATGGCTGAAGTTAGCAGTTCAGAAGACAGGAATGAGACCAAATGTCATGAAGGCACAATCTTTCGCATAAGCTCCAGAAGCTAGGATAGAAGCTGGAGAATGTCACTCACCTCTGCATGGTGAAGAAACAGGTAGTGACTGAGGGAATGTTCCACAAGCATTCTGTTTGTTATACAAAATGAAAAGGAAGGTTCCTGCAGTCGGAGTGTGGCAAACATCCAGCAAATGATATCCGGTCCAGTCCAGGCTTCGTGCTCTGCTTCAGGCACGAGGAAACCCAGTGGCACAGCCACAGCTGCCTGGAGGTAAGGAGTTGTAGCACCGAGCCACCTGAAAGCAGCCTTCCTGTCTGCAATGGGAGCTGGGAAGCCTAAGCAAGCTTTTGTACAGGGATTCCAGTTTCTTAGGTTGAGTAATTATCACAGTTGCTGTTTTGGAAAAGTAATCCATTATCTGAAGCAATTATAATTTTCCCTCAAGTATACTTAGCCTGAATTTTTGAAAAATGAAACTCAAAATAGCAAAAGTAATCTTGTTTGTTTCTTGACTGGGGTGTGAAGGTGAAACTAGCATGGTGACATAGAGGGGAAGTGGAGAAAAATGTACATACACATACATTGTCCTAGCCCCAGGAAAACAACTTTGAAGGGGCCGTTTTAGAACCAACATCCATCTTCACAACACCTATCTTTAGTGTCCTAAATGCTGCATGAACACTGTCTGCCTGGAGAACAGGATAGCATAAAGCAGCATGATCACCACATTTGTGATTTAAAAACAGATTTATTTTTAAGTTATGCTTGTATTTATATAACCATTTATTTGCTATTTATTTATTTAGTGTGTATGTGTGTGTGCGTGATGAGTGTAGGTGTTCAGAAAGGCCAAAATAAAGGGCCATCAAACCAGAAAAATGCTACTTTGTGAAAGGATCTACTTTATATCCCAATTTAATATTGGGAACACTAAGGTTATACTTCATGGCTTGCCTATGTGATCAGAGTGAGCAAGAAGAGGCAAAATGATGGGAATTAAACCTTTTACAAAACAAATGTTGTTCGCAAACAAAATTTGAAAGAGTAGTGCATAATTGAAAATTTCCGCAGCAGAATCACGGTTTCCAGCTGACCCCACACCTTGCTAACCTCTGACCCTAGCTTGGCCTATACCAGCAGTGATTGTTTTCCCTGCCACTAAAAACACATAAGTACAGAGGCAGACTTTGGGTATCTATAGAGTATAAAGGTTTGATTTGTCTTGCCTTGTAATATCGTTTCAATTGTTACAATACCCAAGGGATACATAAAAAGAAACAAACAAAAATAACAACAACAAAAACCCACTCACTTACAGGCCATCAAGGCGCATGAGACATAGAACCTCACTGTAAACTCTTGTGACTGTTGTGAGCCGGACTTTCAGCTGTCCAGACACTGATTCAGTGACTCTGTCACTCCCTGTGATGCCTGACAAAGCAGCTTTCTACCCCTTTACTAAAAGTACACTGCACCAGGTGTTTTTGGGAGCATGAGATCTGTGTTTCTGCAACTGCAAGGACCGGCTGATTCTACAACGAGCAGTGTTAGTGATAAGGCAGGGTTCTGAGATATGAACAAAATGATATTAATGCTTTAGCATTCCTTAGAGGTAGCTTTGTTCTCCTCGGAACAGAGTCCCAGCATCTCAGAACTGTCCCGTGATTATTGTCTCTGTTCTCTCCACTATGATTTGCACCAACAAAGTAACTGGAACAGAAAGTGGACTTTCAACCAGATGTCTCCAACTGGACGATATCCACTTCTACATTCAAGCATTATTGGATATTTCTGGATCCCACCAAAATATCAAAACAAATTCAGTCAGTGGAATGGTAATCAGGTTGAGGAGATTCTTCTATTCCATATACACAGATTACTTATTAACACTCTTTATCTGTCTGATGTTGGTGTCCTTTAATACAAATCCCCTGTAGATTTTTTATTTTGTTTTCACATCAAATCCCCTGTAGAAATATTTAATGTTGTTACCAGTTATTATTCTACTTCGACCATCTTCTATTTTTTCTTCTTTTCAAAGTTTTGTTTAACTTTGATTTATTCTCTCTCTCTCTCTCTCTCTCTCTCTCTCTCTCTCTCTCTCTCTCTCTCTCTGTGTGTGTGTGTGTGTGTGTGTGTGTGTGTGTGTGTGTGTGGTCTCAGAAGGGCCATGATTATATTCATGGGTGTGAGAAAACGAGCTTCCTGGGTCAATTCTCTCCTTCTATAGTGTGCATCTTAGGGATCAAACAGCCTATGAATCTTCTTTGCTTGCTTAGTTATTCTGGGCCTCAGCTCCCAGTTTGTCATCCATGTGTGTATCCAGTATCATATCAGATTCCTCATTGAATCTGAATTAGACTTCATAGCTGAAAAGCATTTCAGTCCCAGACAGTGGCAATATAGCCTTGACTCCTCTCTGTAAGCCTGCAAGGTGGCATTTATTTTATCTGCTGCCATCCTCCGGCAGGAAGCAGCTCTGCTTTGTGCAATCCTTTGCTCAGTAGCTTTTTTCATTAAGTGCAGCGATTTGAAAAACTCCAACTGGTACAGATGAGCGAGGCTTTAACCCTGTACCTGTCTGGGGGAGATTAATGGACAAAGTGCTCTCGGAAGGTAGTTCCGTCTGCTTCTCTGTGTCGAAACTGTAGCAGAAACTCAGTTCATGCCACACAGCAATTCCTCACTGTGCACCACGCAGAAGAGCACTGCACAATAGGAGCTAGCAATGTTCAACTGTTACAATCCACCTACCTCAAAATAAGATGTAGTAGGGTGTTAAGTTGGCTCTGGCCTGTTGTGTCAATGTGCACTCATAACTTAGAACAGCACTGAGAAAAAGAAGTGCTTGAGTTACAACTCCATAGGAAACATCAATTTCTCCTATCACAAAGCTGTGGGTGGTTAATGATGACTTGCCGCACTGCTGCTAATGGCTTCACTTAGATGAGTCCAGCCCTGTGAGTGGGAGCATTGCAACTCAGCACAACCGCATATCAGATGGTATTTTCCTACCATTCGCAAAGCCTTGGGTCACATGGTCCTCATGTTCTGGTTGATTTTGATGAGACACATGTCTGATACTGCCCTCACCATCCACATCAAATCATGGTTCAATAAAATCACACATGAAGTACCGGTAGACTTTTTTTCTGTTTCAATAACAGTGTGGGTTTTAATGAATCTGTCCTTGTTTTAAAGCAGGTGGAAGCAAGGCTATAAAATACTAAATTTCTTGAATGTGTTCTCCATTAAATAAGTGCTGACTTAAAATCCTGGGTACAGAACATGATTGAAAAAGACTCCACTGAACAACAAAGCTCCCCAGTCCACAATACTGAGCTCTAAGGTCTAATGAGAGCAGTGTTGTACAAATAAATCACTGTTGCTGTTCTCTGAACCTTCCTCCAAAGGAGAACTGTACAGTGCTCACATCCATGACACTACATCAGCCTTCATAGTGATAAGGGGTCACTGAATTTGCCTCATTCTGATTTTAACAGTAGACTACTAGTTGAAAGAGATGAGTGGTCTTTTTTTTTTTTTTTTGGTTTTTCGAGACAGGGTTTCTCTGTGGCTTTGGAGCCTGTCCTGGAACTAGCTCTGTAGACCAGGCTGGTCTCGAACTCACAGAGATCCTCCTGCCTCTGCCTCCCGAGTGCTGGGATTAAAGGCATGCGCCACCATTGCCCGGCGAGATGAGTGGTCTTTATAAATACAATGGACGTATTATTAGCTTCTTGACTGCACTACACATCCAGGGTTTAAACTGGTTCAAACTTTGCTGTAAGGCCCACACCAACATGACAGGCCCGCCCTGAGAACAAGCTAAAAGTACAGAGTTTGCTCAAATCTACCTAGTCACAACTTAATTTTAACACAACCCTTTGATTCAGATACAGTTAAAAGTCTGAGAAGTACGAGGCCACAAGATCTAAAAAATTTAATATTGAATTTTGTGACGATTCTGCCTAAAGTCCAGATAGTAAATCCAAATTAAGGCATTTGTAGGATAATAAAGGAAGCTACTATGATATTATGGTAGAGTCCCTTTATTGTTTTTGGAATAGCTTCAGAATTTTGAAAAAATTCCAGAGCAGCATTATGCTATAGCACAAGATAGGACAAAAAGGAATCATTTTGCTATTTAAAAATCATTTTATTATATTATTCTATTATATATGCATGACTTTTTTCCATTAATACATATTTGCAGCATACATATGTATCCTTGGAGGCCAGAAAAGGCATAAGATTCCCAGGAGCCAGGGTTAATAAATCTCTTGTGAACCTCAATGTGGGTGCTAGGAACTGAACCCAGGGCTTCTACAAGAGCAACAAGGGCTCTTACTGACCCTACACCCCAGCTCTGAGTATTCAAAATACCAAGGAATACTCTGTGATAGACCAAATCAAGTCAATGACTTGCCTGTGACAGACAGACCAAGGAGTTGTTGGAATTTGGAAAGTTTTGGAGAGAAAGTATCTTTGCAAGTCTCAGTTTTCAGAAACCATATATGGTAAAGTATTCCCAAATACACGAAACATTAGAGCTGAGGAATAATTTCTGGTCTTGCGTCTGCTCCATGCCTGAGAGAGAATATATAAAGTAATACAAATTGTTCAATTCCTTCACCAGATGTGACTAAGAACTTACACGATCAGCTAGAGCTTGAGCTGCAAGGCTGCTCCCACTCTGAAGCCTTTCTACATGCAATTACCTCCCAGCTGCTAATTTCAGTAAACTCTAGTGTATGATAAAGTCAACTCAGGTTGGTAAAATACCAGGTAGAAGGGAGATTAGATCAATTGAACTACTGAAAATTTTTTATCTTTCTCTTGTTGACTCTAAATTACCAAAAGATATCAAGTTCAGACGAAGTAGAGTGGTGAAGCCAGCTTGGGAGTCCAGCGAGGGAGTCCAGTGTGGGAGGAACTGCGCTTCTAATTAGGTTAGGATTCTGTACAAGGTGAGGTGTTGTTTATGTTGGTTGCCCCTCGGTGTTCTGGTTGATGTGGCAGGGATCTTTGGCTCAGCTGTTTTGGAGTACAGTTTAACCAGCTGCATCTTGGAAGTAATTTGCCTTCCCTTGCTCAAGTAATATCTTACTCAGGCTCTTCCATGTAGTATGTTAGCCTCGTGGCATGGCTCTTCACTGGGTGACCTGTCTGTAGCTTTATTAGGCACTTTTCCCTTTTAGGTATTTTCTTGGAGGGACAACTAGGAGCTAGCAAGTCAGTGGATAACTGATTTATTAATTTTGTTCCTTGGGAAACTCACCATTTCTTCCAAAACTGCCTATCATTAACAGACATCAGCTATGCATGTCGTCTGCCCACTGCCACACCCATCTGTGGTCTAACTGGTTATTTTTCCACAATTCTTTGCCACTAGGATATGTGTGAATGTCCTGTTGGGTAGAAGGCTAAATGTGGGAAGTATGAGATGAGCTCCATTCATGTTTGGATATCCTTGCATATCATATGCATGTGTGTCAGCTATCAAGGTCTTAGACACCCCAAATTTGGCTGCTCAGAACCCTTTCTATACTACTTCTATTCCCTAGGCTCACTTTCTCTTCCTTAATTTTTGCTTCCTTCCTCCATCTATCCCTTCCTTCCTTCCTTCCTTCCTTCCTTCCTTCCTTCCTTCCTTCCTTCCTTCCTTCCTTCCTTCCTTCCTTCCTTCCCCATTGTCCCTCTACATTTGTCCTGACTACAGTTTTGGCTTCTTTTCTCCACCTTCTCCATTTCCTCTTCCTTCATCTTCTCCTTTATTTCATCTTTTTCTAATTGCAAAGTTCTTATGTCTCCTTTAATATTTTAAGGAATGATTAAGCAAACTTGTTTTTTGAAAAGGTAAATTTCAGGTTAGGAATATTTTTTAATTAATAGCCACATTACTTTCCCCCTTTCCTTTCTTCTTCTTATCACTTCAGATGTATCCCATCCCTTCTTCTTTCTCAAGCTAATGATCACGTTATTCTCAGTGACACCAAAGTCCAACACTACCCTGCTAACTCAGGGGTGATGCTGATACCCACGGACAGTGGCTGATGCTGCTAGCCTCTAGTGAAGGTTTACAAGAGTACCAAAACTACAGAGAAACTCTGGCTCAAAAAACAAAAAACAAAACAACAACAACAAAAAAAAAGAAAAAGATGGCTGGAGAGATGTTTTCTTCAATTAAAAGTGCAAGTGTATGAGTTAGATTACTAGAACTTGTGTTTACAAAACACTGGATATGATATGCAGTCTTTCTGTGGACAGAGTGGGTAAGTAAAATGTGTGTGACCTTGTCCTGTCCTTGTTGCAGCTATGAGCAACAACAGGTAGGTCCAAGAAAACCTTAAATTATAACTTTATTTTCTTCTAGTGCCCTTTTCTGTCTAGAAGTCCCGGAACAGAGGCTAGGTCACATGTCTGGACATCACCCCTCTTCCCTACACCTTTCAGACTCTATCACGTAATGCGTTCCTTTGTTACTCTGAGACTGGGTCTGTCTGTCCCCTGCTGACAGTTGTGTCGCTGGCTGTGGTAAAGTTCTCTCCCTGTGAACCTCTTTCTGTATCACCCAATGTATCTGCCACTCTGCCCCAGCGTCAGGGCAGATTCACAGATGCTTGGGGCTCCCCAATAAAGCTTTTCTTAGTATAATTTGCCTCTTTTTTCTGTCTATTGGCCAGTGCTATCTTTTCATATTTATAATGCAAATGTCATTTTCCAGAAAACATTGGTAGGTTTACTTAGAATTGTTGGGAAGTTGAGATTTCTTCCTAGAGATATTCCAGTTTATATTTCTGATTTTGGCATTTATGTTAAGAATTCAAATCCTTAAAAAGCGGGGGAGAAACTGCTACGAAAATAAAATACCATGGAGGTGACACATACCACACACACACACACACACACACACACGGAATGTTAACATTTGGAAGGGAGAGTTAGGCAGTGCTTTGGTATTCACTGGCCAACTGCCACATACTATTTGGTGAACTTCAGCCCGTGGGAGACTGTGACTATATACATGACCATAGTACTGTAAATACAGAAAAGTGGGCTTTACTGATAATTTCTACATATGGCATATTTATTTCTTGCAAAATTAGAAAAATTAATTCACATATATGGAAAATTACAGGTTGAAATTGGTGTCACAGTCTGTGGTTTTCTGTGTTCAGGGCATCAGTCAGACAACAAAAGTTGCTATGCAGCACATATAATCATGTAGTGTTTGCACTGCTTGCCTGGTACAGTTTTCAAGAAGGTGAATAACCACTGTGGACTGAGCAGCCATGAACATGCATAAGCATGTTCCTCTCTTGCAGGATACAGAGTCCTTTGGGACTATGTCTATGGGTGTTTGGTGTAGCTTGACCATATGGTAGAAGCTCCACACTAATTTCCATGATGACTGCAATTGTCTACACTACTACCAACAGTGAATAAGCTGTGTCCTTTCCCCCAATCCATGTCAACATTTACTGTCATTTGAATTCTTGATTTTTTAAATCTGTACTAAGATGAATTTCAAAGTAGTTTTAGTCTCTAGGTTCCTTATAACTCATGATGTCAAACACTATTTAAAATTTATTACCCATTATATATCTTCTTTTAAATACTTCCTATTCAAATATGTATTTCGTATTTTGTAACTGCTTTACTTTCTTAATCTTTCTTTTTAAATCTGATAAATAAGTCATAACTTTTATGTGAAATGTTTTAAAAATTTGCTGGATTGCATATCAGTTGACTTTTGGGGAACTGTTAACTACAAACCTGTTTCTTTGCTTGCTTATTTGCTAAATTTCTATCAGAAAGACTGATTGGTACTACCAAGGCATTTGGGATTCAGTTGAGACAGGAATACCAAGACAGTAGGGCTTGATAAGCACAGGACTACCAAAGTAATGGGATTTGGTTAGCAGGAAGGGAAACATTGTATGTTGGACTGTCTTTCAAGAAAATCTGTTAGAGTCCAAGACCTCATTACTACTGACTCTGATTTTGTTTAGAAAAAGAAATCATTAATTACAGAGAGTTTGTTAGGGTAAACACTTTGCCTTTATAATTGATAAGCTAGTAAGAGGGAGAAATTTGGTCCCAGAAACATGTGCACACCAGGTTTGAAGAGATACAGACATAGAAGTCAGCTGTTGGGTAAACAGGAAAAGATGCCTTGAGCAGACATAGTCTCCAAGGTCACAAAACTGGGAGCTGTCAGCTTTGATCTTCACCTACCCAGCCTTTACTGCAGGAGCATTCCTTAACTGCTACACACAATCTACTCACCTTTCCTACTTTTTTTTTTTTTTTTTTTTTTTTGGTTTTTCGAGACAGGGTTTCTCTG
>NC_022012.1:5610451-5612432 GCF_000317375.1 Microtus ochrogaster | reverse complement strand
ACCTACCCAGCCTTTACTGCAGGAGCATTCCTTAACTGCTACACACAATCTACTCACCTTTCCTACTTTTTTTTTTTTTTTTTTTTTTTTTTTTTCGAGACAGGGTTTCTCTGAAGTTGCAGTCTGTCCTGTAACTAGCTCTTGTAGATCAGTCTGGCCTTGAACTCGCAGAGATCATCATGCCTTTGCCTCCCGAGTGGTGGAATTAAAGGCATGCACCACCACTGCCGGGTCTCACCTTGCTTTCTAATATTTATGCATATGTTTGTGTAGACTATTGTAGCATAGATGGTAAAATATGGATGAATTTTGAGTACCAAGGACACAGCTCTATATATTAATTGTGCAAGAGCATATAGCTGAGGGAATATTATAGCTATGCTATGGATTATACTTTTGGGTCTATTGTCTATTAACATCAATTCCAGAATCTGTTCTCTATTCTCATACTGTTTCCTTTCTTAAGACTGCCCTCCACTCTTCTATACAGTGTCATGTGCTCATGTCCAGCACTCTTCTTCCTTGTGGAGGTGAGATCTAATGATAGATAACACGTGTAGCTTAAAATGGAAATATACAGATTCATGCATGAAAATCCAGGTAGACTTCCCATCTTTATCCTGGTGTGCATTGTTTGTCTATACTGATGTTGGTGATGCACAGCCACCATTCACTCTGCCTTGAAGATACCCACCGGCCATAAGGTTCTCAGTTTTTTTCTAAAAAAGTGATGTATTCAAAATTTGTAAAAATATATGGAGCATCAAAGAGCACAGTAACATTGGGAGGGAGTAGCATGAGATCACCACTTCTCCCCAGCCAATGTAGTTGCATCATTAGTTTTCTTGTTGTTGTAAACAAACACCTGACAGGGCACAGTCCATCATCCACATTCCTCAGTTGTGCAGGGAAGACAGCAAGGTTACATCCTCGGGTCTGGATGCATCAGCAAGCACATAAGGGGAATGCCACCATTCAGATGGCTTTTGTGCTCCAACCTTTCCTTCATTCTTGGCTACCAACATAGAAAACATTATCACCAGGGTGGTAC
This sequence comes from Microtus ochrogaster, assembly GCF_000317375.1. Taxonomy (NCBI): domain Eukaryota; kingdom Metazoa; phylum Chordata; class Mammalia; order Rodentia; family Cricetidae; genus Microtus; species Microtus ochrogaster. The sequence continues at coordinate 5,611,381 of NC_022012.1, read as the reverse complement.
TATTGATCACATTATGTCTATATTGGGTAGACGATTGTCGCAGAAACAATATAAAATTTGAAACCAGAAAACATAATGTTATAGCTAGTTGTAGCTCTGTTTTTATTTCTTTGGTTGTGAAAAACTAAAATTTTCCTTGATGCCATTTGCCTTTCTTTTCTTATAGCTGCTGGGAAGGTATTTGTGAATAGTACTTCACAACTCCTCCTTGTGTACTTTGCTGGGCACCATGTGAGGTGACTAACACATTTCCTTAGGTAACTCTCATCAAAGATGTATTTTTATACAGATAAAATTGATGGTAGGAGACTCGCTTGATTCTGTGAAGAAAATAAAGGTGAAGTTCAGAATAAGTAGTCGCTATTCTAAGCTTCTACTCCTGCTTTCTTCTGCATGGGGAGCACTCAGGGAGCCAACATGGGGGCAGATGAGGCAGGTGATAAGTCTCTTGTTCCCTACTACCTCTATATAGGAAGACAAAAGGATTGTTGTAAATAGCTTTTTAAAGCTGACCATAGATAAATTCCTCTGGCATAATGGTCTTTCTCATTCTGGTCCTGATGCATTCCCCTCTAATTTAGAGGTAGTACAAAATTCAGTATCTCACCCAGGTATAGGTGCCCAGTTCCACATCAGGATGTAGAGCTGCTCCAAACACAGACAACATCATGAGAAATAATGGGATCCAAATGCTAAATTTATGGAGGAAGGTGGAATTGGTTCCTAGGACATATATTATTTTCCCCAGACAAGGCTATAACTAGATTCAAGGACTGAAAACAAATTTAAAAACTGAAGTGAGGCTTGGTGCAGAAGTAAATCTTCCACAGAAGAGGTAGGTCTGTTACTTCAAGATGTGAGTTTTTATGAGGGAAAACAATGGCAGGTACTACTAACATGCAAATCCAGGTTTAGTTACCATGAGAAACA
>NC_022012.1:5593398-5610328 GCF_000317375.1 Microtus ochrogaster | reverse complement strand
AGGGAGGGAGGGAGGGAGGGAGGGAGGGAGCTGTAAAGATGGGTCCGGGATTAAAAGCACTTGTTCTTCCAGAGGACTCAAGTTCTCATTCCCAGCACTTAGAAGTTTTTGGATTCCATCAGCTTGTAATTCTAGTCTCAGGGACAGGAAGCCCTTTTCTGGCCTTGGCAGGAACCCACACACATGTTATGTACACACAGTCAGATGTACATGTAAATTGAAAAATTGCAAAAATAGTGGTGAGAGAAATCGCTTAGCAGTCAAAAGTCCTTTCTGCTTTTGCAGACAACCAGATTTGATTCCCAGCACCATCCTGGTGACTCACAATCATTTTTAACTCCAGTTCACGAGGATCTGATACCCTCTCCTGGCCCCAGTGGGCATTACACCTATGGTGCACATACATACATGGAGACAAAATGTCCCTACACATAAAATAAAGTAAAGTATATGAAAATAAACCTTAAATTTAAAAACCAAAAAGAGAATGTAGGGTGCTAGAAAGAGGGGGTTTTCTAAAACTGACCTGCTGCAAATAGGCAGAATGCTGATGGAGATCTACAATGGACAACAATGATCCTAACTAACAGTATTTATTAAATAACACAGGCAATGAAAACAAGTTGTGAGAACTCTCATGGGTAAGAGGGCAGCAAGGATGTAGAAAGCAATTCTTTCCAAAAAAAATCAGTGTCTGTTTAAGAGAGCAACTTGAAAGCAGGGATTAGTGTATAGAGGAAAGCAAGGTATGAATTTTCAGTTCTAAGTACATATGAATGGTGCATACATCAGAATATGACAATGGTTTAATATAATTAATATTGTGCATGGATGGGTCTTTGTAGATGGAAGTTTTTGTCTCTCCTGGTTCCATCGCCTTTTAGTCTGACATAAGTACACAGAGACTTATATTAATTATAAACTGTTTAACCTATTGCTCAGACTTGTTTCTAACTAGCTCTTACATCTTAAATTATCTCATAATTCTTATCTATGTTAAGTTATGTGGCTTGGTATCTTTTCTCAGAAAGGCTTTCTCATCTTGCTTCCTATGCATCTGGCTTGTGATTGTGCCTCTTTCTTTTCTCTTCCCAGAATTCTCCTAGTTTGGTCACCCTGTCTATACTTCCTTCCTAGCTACTGGATAATCGGTGTTTTATTAAATCAATACCAATGACAAATTTTTGCAGGGTACATGATCGTTATCCCACAGCAGGTCTTAGCTCTGGATGTCAGTGAGTGAGAATAAGCCAAGACTCTTAACTGAATTTGTTTATGAAGACACAAACTATTTTAGGTCTTAGTTTTCAAGGTGCAAAAAAAGACAATGCCTATTATCATTCTCCCATCACTGCTGCTGTAACTTCATACTCTGGAGGTTCTATTTGACTCCACTTGTCGCCAATGTTGAGAAATAAAGCACACATCTCTACACCCCAATTATTACCACAGGCATTCTCTGGACCAGACTAAAAGTACATCAAGGAATTTTGTGCTATTGTTCTTGCATTTCCATAGTGTAATCACTAACAGATACATTACAGAAGTTGTTCAAACCCACTAGTATTTAAAGATTCTTTTAAACATGTATAATTCATTTGAATTAAATATTATATAACTGTAAGTTTTCAGGATGACTCGAGGGAGATAAATCTTGGGAGACGCATAGAATTTATCACAGTGTTTCTTATATTTATCTGGCAGTTTAAAAATGTTAAATGTAACATAGAAAGCAATGTGAATTCTAGCTCTGCTATTGGTGGCATCTCTGGCTGAGAGTCAATGGAGAAAAATGGACTTGAATTCAATTATTTTCAAGAAAAACTGTATTTAAATCAAAGCCCTGTTCAATGCCAGCCTGTCTTACAATTACACGTTCTTCTTAGTGGTGGGAACTACTATCAACCTAAGTCATGACAAAGTTAGCAGAGAGTACACAGTTTTTTGTGTGTGTGTTTCCCTCCTTTCTTTATTATTTTAACAGCTCCGCTTGGCCCAGAAGCATCATTTGACCCAGAAGCAGAATTGTATGGGAGAAAGTTTGTTTTATTGATAACTGTCCAGACTGGTAATTCTATAATTCACGAGACAGTAACTTTAAGCAAACAGAAAAAATACCTCAAAACCTTTACTAATGTATGCAACAGTACTCTATAACCTCACAAAGAGAGACAAACTTTGCATGTGTATTCAAGGCAGAGGTAACTGAGGGCATGAAGTGATTCTTCTTGTGGCACTCTGTATTTCTAAAGGCTCATCAGCCTCATACCTACAAAGAACAAAAGCATTTGTAAGCAACTAAGAGGCAGCAGGCTTAAGCATCAGAATTTTCTCTGTCCTTACAGAATGCTGAGAGGGAAATTATATTACTTCACAGATAAAGACTCCAAGACCCCAATTTTCAAAGAAAATATTTGAAGTCACAACTCTAACTAAGTTCCAAGACTTGAATTTTACCCCAGTTTTCATGAATGCAAAGCTATAGTAAATTCTAGTGGAAGGAACTCAGAAAGCAGATGCACTTTGCCCAAAATCTCTTTTATCAGCAGCGAGCCTGAACCCCTAGCCTTGTATTTCTTCTAATTCCTTTGTAAAAGATAGGTAAAAAAGGTGTGTCATGAAAAGTTTAAAGGTTGTACCACCTAATACTCAATTACTATTCAGAATATCCTTCTCATTTTGTGGACTATTTTTAGTATGCTATGAAAGCTGTGCTGTGTTCTATCAGTCTGTTTGAGGGGCTTTGACCTAGAGCACCCTGAAACCTTCATGAACCAACATTTATTTGCCCAGGCTTCCCAGAGCTTCCCTAAATAAAAGTGCTTTATATTTTCTCAAAACATAAGCATTTTAATTTTGTCTGGTACCTATCCAATTAATCACAACAACATCAAATCTCTAGCTTGTGAATGCAACCAATATTTTTTTCCTTATTACTTAGCAACAATTTATTATCTGCTATTTGAAAGGTTCTCTGGCAGTCAATGAACATTCAAATTGTAAGAACAAATTCCAATCTTAGAGTTATTAACAATTTCATGAGTTTATATATAGCACAGAGATGCCTTCCAGAAAGAGGTGGGTGAAGATCTGGGAGTCATGGACCCAGGCTTGAACAGAAAACCAAGGTTAGAATTGAGCCCAGAAGATTGGCAGGTTTCTAAGCCAAACTGACACCAGAAGGTTTGGAAGTGAGTTAGCAAAGAGGAACCAGAGAGTTTTCCATTACATCTTCAGTTGGAAATCGTGATGCTCTAGGTCCTATCAGTCAGAGCAGGAGAAGCAGAGGAAAGAGATGGCCCAAACTGACATGAGTAGGGAGGGAGTCAGGCACAGAAACACCAGATGTGAAGACTGGAGCAGGATGTGGAAACCAAGACCCGGAAGGAAAGCACACTAAACTCTTCATTATCTCTAAAATCAAATAACAAAACCAAAATCTTGAAGAAAATATATTTCCCTTACAATATTAAGATTGATATTTTCAAAAATAATGTTTTTACATAAAAAAACAATAAATATATATCAATTTTTGCTTCTAAAAGTCTCATCTACTAAGGGTGAATGAATAAAACTAAGTGTGACATCCACAAGTATATTATAGACTAATACTCATTATGAAAACAGTTCATTTGTATTTTATATGATATTTCCTGAAATGTGGGTCTGTAATATCATTTAACTCTCCAGAATTTTAAAAAATGTTATAATCATAGCAAAAAAATCCCTGATTTTTTCTACATATTTATAAGATATTCAGAAAGTTACTACAACCAAAGTGTGTGGATAGCAATTAAATATTTGATATATATTTTAACTGTTATTTCACTTTGTGTTGTTGGGAAAAAACATTATGACTTGAATATTGATGAGGCACTTTTCCTGTAATGGTCTTTATTTTGGTTTATTTACTTATTTGTGTGTTGGAGGGTGGGGGGCTGGCTGTTCACACGCATGACCTGGGATTGATCTCATGTCACCAGGACTGTCAGAAAGCACCTTTAATCCCCTAAATCACCCCACCAGCATTTTCACTGTAGTATGAGTGGTAGAGGCATGGGTTGCAAACAGGTGGCATAAGTGTTGTGGTTTTAACAAGCTATTGAGAGACAGTCCCTTACTCAGCTTGCGTTAGTATCTAAAGACAATGAAGGTAATGAGCTTTTTGGTGATTCTAAGTGTTGGACAATGGAAAGAATGAGAGCTAGGTTGGAAGGCAAACCTTCCCTGTTTCTGCCTTCTCTGGGTTCCTCTGCTTCCTGGCCACTTAAAGGGCCACTGCATGGTCTTCTTACCGTGACCCAGTAGCTTAAATACTAAATTAGAGAAATCTACACACTGTGATTGGAACTGTGGGAGTAATCAGAAACTACCCTATTCCCACCCTTTGTTTTTTCCCCTCAAACACTTCTTGATGAATAACTTTGCATCCAATATGAACAAAAGCATGGTCCTATCCAGTATCTTCTTTATCTCTAATTTCACAATAGTTATGATCAACAATTTATCAAGAACAAAGTGATACAGTACTTTTATTTCTTATAAATAGCTGTGGTATATGTATATATGTATGTAATATACACTAAACACATATTTATTGGAGAAGGAGAGGCCACTTGTTAGTTTCTTGGCTGCACAGACCCCAGAAATAATTACTCAGGGACTGCATTAATTAAAATATTGCCCTGTGACATCATAGCCTTCCTTTTTATTTAGACAGAAAAGGGAAGGTGATGTGGGAGTCCCCTCTGTGTGCTGTGATTACCATTAATGAATAAAGAAACTGCCTTGGCCTGTTGATAGAGCAGAACTTAGGTAGGTGGAGAGGACTGGACTGAATGCTGGGAGGAAGAAAGGCAGAGTCAGAGAGAGAGAAAGAGAGAGAGAGAGAGAGAGAGAGAGAGAGAGAGAGAGAGAGAGAGAGAGAGAGCATAGAGCCGCCAGAGTCAAAATATGCCAAATCTTTGCAGGTAAACCAATGCCACATGGCAATTTACAGATTACTAGAAATGGGTTAAATTAATATAAGAGTTAGCCAATAAGAAGCTAGAGTTCTGCAACATACCAAGACAGTTTCTTTATTTATTAATGGTAATCACAACACACAGAGGGGACTCCCACATCATATGTTAAATGAATATTTGGTGCAGCTGTAAATGGGATACTTACAGGAAATTAGATTTATTTACAGATTGACCATACTGTTAAAGACCTTGAGCTTTTCTGTAGCTACTACAGTTTTATAGACAAGAAATAAAGCCTGGAAGTATCCACAGATTGATTTAGTGGTTAGGAATGTTTGTAGTCTCTTCTGTAGATGGAATTCCTCTTCTGCTTGGCATGAGACCTTTGACCCTCTTCCCTTTTCCAGTGTGGAATTCATGGGAATGTTTTATTCTATGAGGGCCATAAATTTAGTAGTCTGATAGTTGAAAGAAGAAGTGTATGTGTTTTGCCAGGACCACTTTTTTCGTACATATTTTTACATATCAATAATTTATATTATATAAAGAAGCATACATATTTTTGATCATGCATTGCATACACAGAGCAAAACAAATGAGAAACTATATGTTTGTGTGGATGAGTTAACAAAAGTAATACAGACTATTTAATAATTAAAATTCCACACATAATTGAAAAATTATATGTGTTCACTTGTCATATGTAGGAAAAGATCAGTTCATTAAAAAGTCTCTGAGAAGTGGATGGAGGGGTGAGAATGGGAGAGGAATAACAGTGAGAGAAGAGGAGGGGGGAACTGGGGTTGGTATATAAAATGAAAAAAAATTAAATAAAAAAAGTCACTTTATTGCCAGTGCCCTTTGGTTTCTGGACTTTTCTGAATTAGCTAACTATTTTCAATGCTAAGAAAACAGTTATGTCTTGTTATCAGTTTCCTTCTTTTTAAACACCTAATTATAACTGAACTGCAAGTTCAGTACATTAAGCTTCTTCTTCAAAAAGAATAACTTTTAACCAAAAATGACTCAATTAATTAGTAACCCTCTTAGGAAAGATAATCAACAAATCTACTTTTACTTTGTGCTGCAGCTGAGAGATGGTTTTTATAAGATGCATTTTATTTTCATTTTATTATCATGCATTGTCGCTAAGATGGAAGTTCCTCTCCTTAATATATTGTAACTCAGGGGTTCCACTCAGACTTTGAGTTGGAGTCATGTGGAGCCATCCCTCCAAAGCCCCATCATATTCATCAAAAATTTTCAAACCTCCTTTACCTCTGGCCTTTCCAGCCTTGAAATATAGTCACCCTTCCAGCACTTCCTGCCATAATCTATCATTCCAATTATTTTCACCCATAGTGATGCTTCTGTAGGTTTTTCTACAGCCATTTCCTGAGAGCAGTTATATTGCTGTATGGTATTCTTCTGACTTTCTTCTCCAGTGAACTGTGGGTCACAGGGGGAAACAATTCAAAACAATCATTTCTTTTATCAAAGTAATTTATTAGACTCAATCGTGGTAACTTCATGAAACGTGTGACTGCATGCTTACAGATGTGGGGCTGATGTTTACAGTTTTAACTGTTGTTTGACATCATGTAGACAGTGAATGGCAAAGGGTAGTAAAGTCCAGGGGATAGCCTTCCAAGCTCAGCCTACCAGGAATCATTCTCAGTTGTGTCTCATGTGGCATTGTATCGCTAGTGTCTACCGTATTATCTGTTACCAAGAGTCAGGAGGAGGCTCTACTACTAACAGGTAGGAAGAAAGATGTACAAATCTGGGGGATAATTCTGTATCTCAATGTAAACAAATATTTACGTATGGAAAATTGTATAATAATAAACATACGGAGCACACAAACACACATTTAATATAAAACATGGAATATTTAAAATTTACCAATACCAATATCTTTGGGGTGACACCCTATTATATTTAGGCACAAATTAACCAGTAACAAGTCTTTATGGTAAAGGAATAAGATTCTCTGTGTACTATTCTTTGTAACTATTTCAAAATTTAAAAAATTCGAGCTGGTTGTGTTAGTGCACACCTTTAATTTCATCACTGAAGAGGCATAGGTAGGCAGATCTCCTTGAATTTGAGGCCAGTTTGGACTACACAGCAAGTTCCAGCACAGCACATTCTGGGCTATACATTAAAATCCTGTCTCAAAGAATTAAAATAAAACAATTCCCCAAATGAATTAAAAAATAAATGAGAAGGGTTGGTCACCCTCCGTAGCTGTGTTCAGTGCTGAGCAGCACTAATCATGCTGGTGCTCTTTGAATGGCATTTCCTCCAAAGCAAAATGCTTGACCTTTATTACATGCCTAACATTCTTAAGAAATCTCATGTCGAAGCTATATTAATAGATATAAACCAAAAAATGCGGAAAGTCTTAAAAAACTCTGTAATTTTTATCTGTGACAATTTGAGAAGCAAAATAGGATTCTTTCTGCTCTAACTAAATCTTCCCAGTGTGTAGACAAGGGTGGATACCCACATATCAGCACCACGATGTGTGGACAAGCTATTACGGAACATGGAGACTTGGGACACAAAGACTGACTCAAGGTAAGTGTGGTAACATGAATGAGAACTGCCTCCCACAGTCGTGCGCGTTGAACTATATGTTCCCTGTTGGTGGTGCTGTATGGGGAGCCTTAGGATTCTTGGCCTTGTGGCAGGCAAGTGTTGAGGTGAAAATACTTCTGCCACTTTCAGATCACTGTACCCATGACTTATGTGTGTCATGAGACAAACCTGCAGTGATCCTTCTGTCTTAGCCATATAGCTGCAAGAGGTGACACCCTCCTCCACAGCCACTGCTTACTTTAGCAATGGTTGCTCCCTCTCCTTTGTAATATTTGATACCAGTCATTGTCTTGAAATGTACCTTTTCAAATATCATAGTATCTTAAGTTAAATCACAGGTAACCATATGCATCTTGCATAATTTTATAAATATTGCAAGCATTCAACAATATTTTACCTTTTACCTGAGAAGCATCTTAAAATTTCTTTATTCCTTTTAAGTCTTTTCTACAGGAAACATGACTTGAAGAAATCCAGATATGCCTCAAATAGTGAGCTGTCTGGATAGTTCAAAAGACTGGATATGCAACAGTTAGAACTGGTAGAACTCACAGGAAACCTGATATTACTGATATGAAGACCAAGCCATCAAAGAGAGTTGTCAGCACACTCATCCCATCCTGGGGTACAGTGACCTCACAAGGGTCAGAAGAAAGATTCAAGCATTGAGTTTCTCAAAGAGAATTATGAGTATGCCATAAAAGAGAAGAAAAACAACATAAACTTTAGAAATATTTAATAATCTAATACTATTTCAATTTTTTATCCATTTAAAAATTTTCTCCCATGAAGTTAATTCAGCAAACATTTGTGGTTTTTTTTGTTTTTTGGTTTTTTTTAATTTTATTTATTTATTAAGGATTTCTGCCTCTTCCCCGCCACTGCCTCCCATTTCCCTCCCCTCCCCCAATCAAGTCCCCTTCCTCATCAGCTCTAAGAGCAATCAGGGTTCCCTGACCTGTGGGAAGTCCAAGGACCACCCACCTCCATCCAGGTTTAGTAAGGTGAGCATCCAAACTGCCTAGGCTCCCCCAAAGCATGCAGTACGATCAAAAACCCATTGCCATTGTTCTTGAGTTCTCAGTAGTCCTCATTGTCTGCTATGTTCAGCAAGTCTGGTTTTATCCCATGCTTTTTCAGACCCAGGCCAGCTGGCCTTGGTGAGTTCCCGATATATTCGCGATCCTAGAAAAGCTAAATAAGAAAGTGAATCCAAAGACAAACATATAGGCATCCTCCTGAATATTAACCTTCATCAGGCGATGAAAGGAGACAGAGACAGAGACCCACATTGGAGCACGGGACAGAAATCTCAAGGTCCAAATCAGGTCCAGAAGGAGAGGGAGCACGAGCAAGGAACTCAGGACCGCGAGGGGTACACACTGAGACAATGGTGATGTTCTATCAGCAAACATTTGGAATAGCAAATTTATACAAGACAGTATGATAAACAAAGAGAAAAAAACAAGTTGTAGGCAAGATAGAGCATCCATGTACAGTTACAACATGGAGTCTGTAACAAAGAACTTGTTATTCAAAGATGTTTAAAACATATCGTAAGGGCTTTTACAGGGGTAGGTATAGGATACTGTGGTGTATGCGTTATATTGTAACCGTCCTTCAGGGATGGAGAGCTAAACCACATGTAAGGCAATGCTTAAGACTGACTTATTGAAACTGATGAAAGACAAAGTCATTCAGAAGGAATAGCATCTGCTGGCATTAAGGGATAGCTAAATGTTAGGGTTAACCAAACAAACAAAAAAGTAAAAGCAAGGGGGCTGTTCTTAAATAGTATCTAGGTTCAATTCCCAGCACCTATATTATAGCTCAGAACCTTGCATAGATCCAGGACCTAGGAATCTAATGCCATCTTCTGATCTCCCTGGACATCAGGAAGGCACATGGTGTATGGACACAGACACAGACAAAGTGCCCATGCACTTAAAATAAAACATAAATAATCTTTGAAGTAAAATAAAAAGAAACAACTAAGCAAAACCAATATCTCAAGAAAATAAGAAATTTAGATTTAAAAATTGAAGCTATAAGACACAAAATTATCTAAAAGTGATGTTATTTCCACAAATCAAATAGTATCTGAACACATATAACCATAGAAAACTGTGCCTACATTATAAAAGAGAATCAAGACTTGGTTTCATTTCAATAATAATAAAAGGTTACAAAAGATTATTAAATGCACTAAATGTAGAATAAATACTTATTGATGAAAATATTTTCTTAACTTTGAGGGAAATGTGTTTACTCATATTTTATATTCTAGTTACAGGTTTGGGTTGCTAAGTAGTAATCCTATATTGTTATATCACTTACATCAGAGGTCAAAATTAAAGTATTTGTGATGGCTGACATGGCCGCCCTTTGAGGGCCTTCTTGTAGAAGCAAGTTTCCTATAAATTACAGAAGTTGACCATCCCTGTAAAACCATCTCCCCAGCATCAATCTGCCTGCACACATTGAGTATTTATGGTGACTGTAGAGTGGAGTGATCAGCCTTCCTTGGTCAACAGGAGGCACTGACTGCATTTCTCCTGGAGTATTTGACAACCGTAGAACATTTGATTTTACTCTTCTGTCTTCAGATAGTTGCCATTTGACTCACTTTACCTAGAGAATGGCTGCACTGCACAGTTGAGTGACTTAAACTTAGGTCAGGACTAGGTCTTTCACAATGAGTCTTTAAAGAATATTCTGCTTTACATTTCTCCTCAGTATGGCAACCATTGAACAGCTTTTTATCTGTATTAACTCCTGAATTCCTGAAAATATTTGAGTCATTTACACAGTTTCTTTTCCACTGGCATGTATGATACAGCAACTTACTAATGATGTGTTTAGAACAGCAGGAGATAGTTCCTCCTATTTTTTTCTTTTAGATTATCCTTTCCAACCAGTTAAAAGAAAATTTACTGTATTCTGCTGTCTTTAAAGTTAATGAGTTGGCAATCAATTTTCTTAATAAAATTAAAGCCATACACTATGATTAGCTAGAAGAAGGCCTGTGCATTTTTTGCTTAATTCATAATGAAAACAACTACCCTGGTCTAAATATATCATGAGAAACATGGTTGTGCTAAAACACAAAAGCAAAGATTTATTCTGTAGTAATCAGCACAGTAGAAACTTTTAATTATCTTCTCTGGGTGAGCCTTAGAGCTGATGTGGGTTAGGTCTTCTGCAGTGCCTCCCACACACTTGATTGCACTGTAGGATGGTATCAGTTAGTTTTTGCATGGAAGGATAGTTTAAGAATAGATGCTGACCCAACTTACGCTTTTTTTTTGTCAGAATGCTAAAAACATTTAGCAGTAATCTAAATTTTACTGTGTTCTAAGATTTAGAGACTGGCGCTAGAGCATTGGTTGTTCAATAAGAAGGCCACTTCCTTGGAACGATTGTACACATGGATTTTTATAACTTGTTAATTGATTTTCACCCGTGTTCAGTTTCACCTTTTATACAGAAAGATTTATGAGAAAACTAAATGTCAAGTGGATCCATGTGAAAAAGAAACTCTCTCTCCATCTCTCTCTCTTTCTCTCTCCCTCTGTCTCTTTTGCTTCCCTCTCCCATTCCCTTTATCTCAACAAAACACACACACACACACACACACACACACACACACACACACACACACACACACCACAAAGCAAAAAGAAAAGAAAAGAAAAGAAACAGAAACCGAAGTTTAATGCCCATCATCAGAAACCTCATGGCTTTCCACATGAAACCCTCCAACATGGTCACAGCCCACACCCACCCTGCAGCTAAAGTGCTTAGTCCCCATCCAATCAGAATCACCCAGCTTGCTGGAACCATCTCTCCATGCTTCCTTCACTTCCCCAAAAGCTGTTATTGCTTTCTTCAATATTTGTCTTAGTAAATTATCCATTCTTGAGATATAGGTCGGTGTGTTGCCATCACTTGCTGAAGACAGTGATTTCATCACAAGGGGAGATGCTTGCTTAAGGACTTCTACCTACCCCAACTCACTGGCAGTTTAAATCATTGTAGCTAGTGTTTATTCAAGAGCAGGTGATAAAGTCCTAGTGAGAAGAGCCCCTCAACAAAGGAAGGGGAGCATATTGGACACAGAAGGTGACTTTTGAGAAGGGCATTCCTATAAGTTCATCTAAATCCAGAGCTCAAATTGCAACCAAAGTTTTGTCTTTAATACTACTTTGCATCTTTTGAGAGATTTTAACTCTCAGTATCTTCATTTCCAATGAGATGGTGCTACCACCCACCAGTTTCTCTGAACTTACTTTCTAGTGAGGTCTTTATTTTTGACTGTGTTAACGAGGGTTTAGTCAACACTACCGAGTATGTTATTTTGCTGTGAATGATATTCCGTACTGTACCAAGAAATTGGATGACTTGTAAGTGCCCACAGATCTAAGGCCTGAGATTGATCCCAACTGCATCTATGAATGGGATTAGGGAAAATACAGAGATAGCAAATTCATACATACCAGTCTCTTAGCAACAAGCTGTGGTGGAAAGAAATTGTGTAAATGAGAAAGAAAAATCAAGATGAAAAAGAAAACAATAGACAACACAAAAACCAATCACAAGAAGTTGACTGAGAAACAAGCAGTGAGAAATATGGGGCAGTGAAAAGGGGAAATACATAGTATATATGATCATATTTCTTGCATATATGAATGAAACTCTCAACATTAAAGAAAAATACTTTAAAAGAAAGAAGCAAGATGAGATGTATGCCTCATTTGCCAACATTTGCAGTTGTTTTTATGTATGTGGTATCTGACTTCAAATTGAGTTGGGGTACGAACTTTATTAACCTGTGTAGCTACCAAAGGTATCATATATAACACATTAATTTAATTACCTAAAAAATCATTTAAAGTAGAATTGAATTTACATTAGTGAAACTATGTGTGGTACAATGGTACAGAAACACACAAGTTGAGGCTAAGAAGCTGGGATGCCATTTCTAAGTAGTAAATTTATCAATCAAGAAACAGAAACATACTTTAATAGTCATCTTATGGCAATCTTTTGTTCTTTTGTGTAATTTGGCACTTTTACTTACGAAAAATCAGTGTTAATTGCTATGTGCTTGACAAGATTCTGGGGTCATCATTACTAGAGACAGACCTTTCTTTATATGTGTGTACTGTCTATTCTAGAACCACACATCCACACATATGTCACATATATTGTTTGGAAATCACTGCATATGTATATGTATATATATATGTGTGTATATATATATATATACTAATTAATGGAGAGATGGTAATCTAAACTTCACTGTGTTTTAAGATTTGGAGACTGGTGTTAAAGCATATATATATATACATATACATACACATATATACACATATACATATAGGCAAATTTATATAATATACTACCTCCACTTGCCGAAACCTTGTGTCTAATTTCTTCTCAACCTAGGGACTACTTTTCCCAATCTCTACCATATTACTCTGCATTTTGAATCAATTCCAATGACCTCCACCTGAAGAAAAAATAATACAGTACAACTATACATTGGACTTATTACCTAGCCACACAAGAGTAAAATGCTGTCACTTGTGGTGACATGGATGAGACATGAGTTCTTGATAGTAAGTGAAAAAAGACAGACACAGAAAGACAACTATGGTAAGATCTCATTTGTGTTCAGAAACTAACAAGTTAATATCATGGAGGAAGGAAAATACCTCATGATAGTGGTCACTAGAGTCTGGGAAAGAAGTTCTGTAATAGACATCATGACACAGGAAAAGTCTGTGTAGCATCATTAAGTATTTCATTGGGTTAAAATTCTTAGTATATATTACTGCTCAATAAACAAGGAGACTAAATTATTATTGATTTGATTATTATATAATACCTTCATACATCAAATTACCTCAGTGCATCTTATAAAATGTATATAAATATGGCCAAATAAAAATAAAATAAGTGTTGATCCTTCTAAAAGTAAGGCTTCTCCCATGAACACATAGCCGTTTTGGGGAATTATTCTGTTGACTACTTCATTAATTATTCTCATGGTGAACATTTGAGAATTTCTTTTTTTTCACAAGTGTTCTCCTCATTGATTAACTGACCATTTTATGTCTCATAATGATTTTCAAGTTGCATTTGATATTTGAAGTTCCTTGCAATAAGTTATAAGAATTACTAGGTGACCATTGGCCTTCCCTGCCACATGATTAGTTATCTTACTAGATAGTAGTCAATAAAAATTGATATTTCACATCTATTCATAAATTTTTATATTTGTATGCTCTTTCTACATAATAGCTTTAAAAATAAAGTGTGTTATTATTTACAAAGTCACAAGACAAGTTTGCAGTAAGGAGTAGCTGTGAAGTGAAAATATAAGTATATAAATGTGTAAATATTCACCACACATTGCCCTGCATGAGTTAATTGTACATGGAATCCTATATAAATAATAATTAATTATTTTCCTTAATAGATAGCTTCATCATCTTTCATACATATATGAGAATGCATAAACTGGTGAAATCCACTTTGCCATCTATATGCAGCAGAGATAGTTAACAGACTACTGGCTATCACAGCCTATGAGCCATCTCTAGTGACATGTTCTGTTTCCACTACACTAGCATTGCTTTGCAAATATATTCCATCACTTGCACATTTGCATTCCATGTGTCCCAGGGAAGGACATAGAGTTGGTACATAGACCTTTTCCCTGCAGGGGAATGCTGAAGCCATGGCAAATCCAGGCCTGCTGGTGCAGAGACTGCTACCACTTTTATTTTTGACAAGCTAACCAAGTCATACTGGCTAGATATTTGCTTGCCCTCCCATATAACAATTACCAGTTTATTCCCTTTGATATCTTGTCCATCTTCTAACAAAATCATGAGCAGACAATTTTACACAGATATTAATAAATGGGATGTTTATTCACTAAAGTCACCAGGGGGAAATGGAGTAGGCTGCTTAAATGTAATTTCCTTTCACACTCACTTTGTACTCAATTTCCACCAAATGATTAGGATTAATTTCATAGAAGAGAAGAGCTCAGTTCTGTGAGTGCACTAAGTGCAACACTATTGATATTTCTCTGTGAATAATATTTTAATTTTTATTCTATTATCTTTACTCTTTTAATCTATTACTATTTACACTCTGTCTCTTTAAAGACTTTGCTCTTTTCTTTTAAACCATTTACTTCTTTTTGTAACTGTCTATATTCTTTTTCTTATCTCTATGTACATTTATCCAACACTGTGACCCATTTATATGTTTTTTTACTATCTGAATTTGTCTTTATTGTATATCTATAATTAATTTCTGACAAGAAGTGCTTATTTAAATGCTGAGCATTTAAGAATTTAAGCTGCAACATTACTAGGGTACATATGGTAAATCCTGCTTGCCGTGCCCATTCCAACATGGTGGAGCTGCTCACTCACTGATCCCGAGAGACACACACACCACCATAGTTCCAGGCACACAGCAGGTTCACATTGCCATAAAGCAACCCACAGCACGCTGATTACAAAGCCCATCCAAATGCTCTGTCTCCATAAATAGCCAGAGGTCATACTGTCAGCTCTGCCCAGAAAGGTGGCATTTCAAAATGGCATGGCTTTTTTCCTGCTATGGCTGAATCAGGAAAACCTCTTTTAAAGGAGCTGTGGCAAGCCACCAGCTGAAAAAATGATGTAGCTAAACTTTGTTTTTGTGTGTGTCTAGAGTTCCTTTCTAAGCCCTCTCAGGTTTTACATGGATTTAGTCCACCACGTTGGGCACTAATTTGTTGGAGGGGGGCCATTAGTTGGTGCCCAGCTGCCTGACTAGCTTAGACCCAAAATACTCACACAGAAACTGTATTAATTCAATCACTGCTTGGCCCATTAGCTCTAGCTTCTTATTGGCTAATCGCTTACATGTTAATTTAACCCATTTCAATTAATCTGTGAATCATCACATGGCAGTGGCTTACTGGCAGGCAAAGTTTTGGCATGTCTGACTCTGGCAGCAGCTCCACCCTCTTCTCCCAGTGTTCAGTCCAGTTTTCCCCACCTAGTTCTGTTCTTCCCTGCCATGGGCTCAAAGTAGTACTTTATTCATTAACCAATAAAAGCAACACAGAGACAGAAAACCCTCCCACACCAAGTATGTTTTCACCCCTCTTTGTAGTGGCTCTAGCAAGGTACTTTTTTCTATCATATTTTAATTATCATTAATTTATTTGTATTCTGCATGAGAAATAAGATGTCAGTTTATACTATTAAATATTGCATTAAATTTCTACTTAATTAATGGTGTAAGTGTAATAAAGGTATGCAAATTTTTTGTCTATTATATTGGAGCGTTTCTTACCTATAGAGGTGTCAGGGCTATTGATGATACACTATTATGCAAATTTACCATCAAATATTGCAAGAACTCCAAGTGCACACACACCTGCTCCTTCCCTTTAGTGAGAATATGGAATTATTGGCTCTGGTTATAATAACATATATTCATCTAAAACATATTTATTGAGAATATCTTCCATGGAAAGTACTTTCTTAAATGTTGCCTTATGAGGTTAGGTATGTGGGGATGTGAAATCCATAATCTTTTCCTCAAGTTTCATGCATTCCTAGAAAGGATAAGTTATGGCTATAAATATATTCAACTGAATTAAGAAAATGTTCTGAGACTCAAGAAGGTTTCAGAGCAAGGAAACATCCATGGAGACCCAGAAATTTCATGGTGTTGTGAGGGTGGCTTTTCACGAAGTCTGGCATTTGTTAGGTAGAAGGTAGGTTGGGGAAGTGATCTTAGAGTCAGTGAAGACATGAGCACAGAGTGTTCGGAGGCTGACTGTCTTCAGAGATTTGTCCAGGTTCAGTGAAGCATTACATTTGTCAAGAGGATTGATGTCACTGACTGTGAAAAGGTTGCTTGGGATGACATTAAGTGCAGGGCCTCAGATTTGGTGTGGTGGGAAGATTATAAGGACTCTATTGGGACATGAGAAATTATTAAATGTTTATAGGATCTTGACTTGGTATGACCAGAGTAAAACATTTAGAATAGTCTTTGATTGGGACAACAGGAATATGTGCGAGCTCTGATCTTGTTCATGAGGGTGTTCTTCCAGCTAGATGTCTCTCAGCCTCTCTGCTTCTGCAAACCCAAAATAATCTTCAAGTCAGCAGAAGTCTCTCCACCTGTAGTTCTCCCATTCACCTCCAGTCTGAAGTGATTGCTCTTTCCCCTCCCTTCTGAAGTGATTTTCCATTCCTCCCCAAGTCTATAGTGGTTCTCCATTCCCCAAGTCTATAGTGATTCTCCATCCCCCCAAGTCTATAGTGATTCTCCATCCC
>NC_022012.1:5583214-5592394 GCF_000317375.1 Microtus ochrogaster | reverse complement strand
TCCAGTCTATAGTGATTCTCCATCCCCCCAAGTCTATAGTGATTCTCCATCCCCCTCCAGACTGAAGTGATGCTCCATTCCCCTCCAGACTGAAGTGATGCTCCATTCCCCTCCAGTCTGATTTCCGTACTGAACTTAAATTATTTTTATATATCATGTTATTTTATAGTACAAATCTTATATTTGTGCTAAGGTCAATTACCTCTAGTATTGATATTGATCATTTATCTTTTGAGGGAGTCTGAAGGTCCACACTGTGACTATTTAAACTGAGAAAGCTGTGTTAGTTTGGGACATTTTCTGCACTGCAGCAATGACCAAGGAACTGCAGAAAACAACAACAAATGTCACCTTCTCTGCTGCATTACCTCTACAGTGCTGCATAACTTCCCATGTGCCATGAAGAAGAATGCAAGTGCTTTCATTAGATTCCATTCATCTGCAGTTCTCAGAATTTGCCAAAAACGCATAAATATAGTATACAGAAGGCAGAGAAAAGGACAAGACACAAGGATGCAAGGCTATCTCCCCAGTGACGCTGGCACTTATTTCTGGCAGGGATAGCTAGTGTTCCATTGTCCTTGGAAATTATTCAAAGGTATGAATCAGTGCAGGCCATTCCATAGGCTTCACTCTCTCATCCTACATGACATGGGAAACAAAAGACTTCCTTTACCCCATTGAACATTTCTTAGTTGGACCATCTAGACTGTCTTGGGAATTCTGCTATGTTGGACATTTTACTGGAACTGTTTCCTAGTAAGAACAATTCCCCTTTAGTTATAGATTTACTTAAATAATTCTGAGCATGATTAGTTACAAGATTGAAAAATATCTTTTTAATGTGAGCAAAAGAATAAATTATCCATTTAAACATAAATCCCAGTTTCTATTGAAGTAAAAATTATTTTTAAAAGGGCACGTTGAAGTTGCAAGAATATAGCCACATTGGAGAGTTTAGGAACATTCCCAAGAGTTCATTTATGAAAGTGTAAGGAAGATCTGGTTGCATACCAAGCCCTTCCTCTGGTGATTTGGATGAAAATGGTTTCCACAGCCCCCAGGGATTAGGAGGTGTGGTTTTGTTGGAGTAGGTGTGGTCTTGTTGGAGTAAGTATGGTCTTGTTGGAGTTGGAGTAATGTAGGCTTGTTGGAGGAGGTGTGATCTTGTCTGAGTAGTTGCTGTCTTGTTGGATGAGGTGTGGTCTTGTTGGAGGAAATTTGTCACTGGAAGGTGGGCTTTGAGATTTCAGATGCTCAAACCAATCCTACTGTCACTCTTTCTTCCTGCTGCCTGCTGAGCCAGATGTAGCACGCTCAGCCTCCTCACAAGCACCGTGTCTTCCTGCATGCCACCATGCTCCCTGCTATGAACTGTCAGCTAACCCCAGTTATATACTTTCTTTAGCAAGAGTTGCCTTGTATATGGTGTCTCTATATAGTAATAGAACGCTGATTAAGACCCTGTCTGTCTTTGAGGTAAATAAGGAGACACCCAGTGCCAAGACTTCCTTATGGACACAGTTGATTGCCAAGGGAGCCACTTTCATGCTTGGACCCCAGGGCAGTCAGGCAGAAAACCCCATTCACTTCTTGTCATTAACACTGTCCTCTTGCTCCCTGTTTAGGAACTACTCACCAAAATAAAGTCCCCTCCCAGAAGGGCCCTCATAATTCGCCACAATAAATGGCTAGAGCAGAAAAACCACTTAGTTTTCAGATCAGGGAAACAGGTCCAGTCCTACATTGTGGACATTTAAGTCTCCATGCATTGGATTGGTAGGTGGAGTTCTTGCTTTAGTTGGGCAAGATCCATTTATTCTTAAGCTTTGTGGGGTCTTTCCACAGGCTTAATGAGGCAATTACATATTTCTTCTAGCATTGACCTGGTTTAGACAGCACACAAACAAACCTAATTTATACTGCTAAAACTTTTCATCATTACTGCTCATAAAATATACAAGAGTATTGTTATTATTTTTAGGATAAGATCTGGACCCATCCAGAGTACTCATTACCTGCATAGTGTGTTTTATATCTTTTCAGCTGCTCTTTTTTCAGTAGAATACAATGCTTAGAATAAAAAGGAACATTTGATTCAAATAGCATGTCTTAATGAAAATATAGTTTGATTTCTGTCTGCTAGTTAAGGAGTTGTATCACTTGAGTATAATACAAAGCAGTCTGGTTGAGATTTATACATGGCTTAATTGATCCTCCAAAGATCCATGTGAGTAGACGCTCCATTGCCAGCTGGCATAGTTGAGAGGTGCTGAAGAGCCTGTGGGTGTTAGGACTTTTTAGGAGCCCTTGGGTCATAGGAATTATGCTATGGGAAGGGAAAGTCCATGCCTCCTGCTGCCTTCTAAGGATGCCTAGGAGATTGATTAACAAGGGGAAAGCTCCTACAGGCTAGGTCACCAGGGCCTTGGTTCCAGAAGGCATTTCTCATGCATACTGTTGACTATGAGCAGATTAGCTCCACACAGCATTTTCTGCTTCCTGCATCAAACATGGCTGCTTATTCCTGCCTGTGTTTTTGCCCTGAGGACTTCACCAGACTTTACTCTCTCAGACTCCAAAAACCATGAATAAATAAGACTACTCTACACGTAGCCCGTGTTGAGTATTTTAACACAGAGATAAAGGCTAATGCACACAGATATTTTTGCACTAGAGTTTGTTTGTATGTAATTTATTTTTAACTGTTATAAAATATACCTATTAATGGGCAACATGTTATGTTCTTTTATATGATATATTGTATAATGTTCAAATCTGGTTACATATCTCATGTTTCCTCAAATGCTTACCTTTCCTTCTGGTGTGGACAAAGCAAACCCTATTTCTAGCCTTGTGAAATATATGGTACATTACTGTTATCTAGAGTTCCTCTGCTGTGGGGCAGCATAGGAGAGCATCATTTTTCTGTCTAGCTCTGATTTAGTACCTTCAGATAAGATTTTCATTCCCTACCCTTCTCTGATGCTCATATCATCTAAGTTCATGCATCAGGGTTCAGTCAGCACCAAGCTTTGAAAAACAAGTTTGCAGGTTGGTTACACAGCACAGATGACATAGATACATATTACTAGCTAAAGCAAATGAAAACAGGAGCCCTGAGTAGAAATATGACTTTATCTTAGACACAGAAAGCCAAATTCAAGTATATGTATGTATACAGAGTAAGAATATTTATAACCAGCATGTTTAACTATCTAGAATCCTTATAGATAAGAAAATATTTTGAAAGGCAACAGAAGACATATAAGATAAGACACACTGGTGTAGATGAGGTTGTCTTCTGTTCCTACTTTGTTATGGAGATGGAGTTGAATCTGTATAATGGCTATCCCTTATGCTTTGACAGTTGGGCTGTTTAAAAAAAAAAGCTCAAACAGGTAAAACCTCTGGTCAGCTAATTTACAAGAAATTTACTGTTCAGGTAATTGACATGGGTTACTTGCTTTCCAGAATATTGTTAGAAAAATTCTGTTGACTCAGCACATATTCACAGTAGAAGTTGATCATTAAAATAAGTTAACTTCTTAGAGCTGTGATATGCCCATGTAATTTTTCTTTACGTAATTTTTCTTTCTAAAGACTCACAGGCGGAATAATAGGTATGCCAGGAAAAGTACAGGTCTAGGAATGGAAGGAATACAACATTTATAAAATAGCAGCAAACCTGTGTGAGGTTTTTTGACTCTGGATTCAGAGCACTGAAGACCAAATTTACTAAAGCACTGGGAAACAAGAAATAAGTTATTTCAATGATGCCTCTTATCTGATAAGTAAGAGTTACTATTGTTTCTATTTGGGGTACAAATCCTATAGATAAAAAAAAATAAGTATTGATAAATATTTAAATTTACCAGTCTTTCAGAAGTAAAAACCAATTGGGTTTTATTAGAAAGAGGTTCATGGCCTCCCCTCCTCTCCTCTCCCCTCCATGTTGTCTTCCTAAGCTTCTACAAACATCTGCCTTCCTCATTTTGTAAGATGTCAAAGGAAACATCTCAGAGGGGCTCTCAGGAGGCCAAACATCCATGGAAATCACCTATCCCAAAATTCCTTTCTCATTTCAGATTTACACACAACCTTTAAGAAGTTGAATTCTCAGTACATAGAATGTGTGTAAATCTTTTGTTGATTTGTTCAGAATGGCCTGCTGGGAGGTTCTACCACAGATATAAAATAAGTTTTACTTTCCATGTTATTGACATAGTTATGCATATTAAATTTAAATAATGTTATAATAGTGATTGATTTTTATTAAATTAAAAGGCGACAATATTTGATACAAAATACAGACCTTTAATGCTTAAATTATTATTGATAATAAAATTTTTATTAGATGCTTTCTAGTAAATTTTAACTTAGACAAATTGATGGTGCATATATATATCTATATATATATACATATATATCATGCTAGGAGATTATAAAGGTGGGATTATGGTTTATAGTTTCCCTTTTAGACTAAATACAGTGTGTTTAAATGCTGACTTGTAAGGACATCATAAATAAATTATGCAAATATGAATTAGCTGAAACTATAGAACAGAGGATTACACTGAAGGAAGTTCACTGCTGGAGTTTCCAAATATTCGACCCTGTTCTGAGGAAGTGTGTGTGTGTGTGTGTGTGTGTGTGTGTGTGTGTGTGTGTGTGTGTGTGTGTGTGTGTGTGTGTAGAGTGAGTAAGAATCTCCTGAAGCTGCACACCGGCGCTCGCCTCTTATCAAGCAGCAGCAAGCCTTCAGATTAGATCAGTTACAGAGACTTTGCTCTCCCCAACTTCCCTGCTTATGGCTTGATTTGTCTTAGTCATGATACTGCCCATTGGAATTGACATTTTACTGGGTTTTGAGTGACTGAAATGGCCCTACCTTCATGGCACTCTTCTTACCTGTGGGTAATACCCTCCATACCTCATTTCCCTACTCTACACAATCAAGTCCTTGATCATAGGTGATAAAGGTGAATATCTCACATAAATCTATCTATAATTTAGTCACTGGGCAGATTGGTGATGGGCAGGTTGGAAGATGGCACTTGACTTCAACCATGTAAGTAGAACTCATTTCTACATAGAGTGCACACTCCTAGGTTGTCATAATTTGAAGATGAGACAGGAGGAACTTTATATCAAGCCTTCGACCAATTTCTTAATTATTTATCATGCCAAACAATCCCCAATGTTGTTGTTTTTACTGCACCCCTGTGGATCATTTGCTAAAAAAGCAATTTGCTAGTATAGAAATAAATTAGCTTTATTGCATTCTGTCAGTGTTCATCTTAGAGCACTGTGGGCTGTTCCTCTCCCTGACTCACTTTCTACCCTTGCCAACTGTTCTTCTATTAACTCCAAAAGCCTTTATTTTTCACATCGTAAGAAGATAGAGTTGGTTATTCTTCATGATTAAAGACACTAAATATTGCCATTAATTTATCTTGCAGGTTCAACTGATTTGGGGCCCACAACATTGTTAATCATACTAAATTAGCAGGGAGTAAACACAGCCAGTGTTTTCATAATATTGAAATAAGCCATTAGCTCCCTCTTTATGCACATGAAGCATACAAATTAGATAGTTATTTAGCAACTTACAAAATTTCCAGGCAGAGAGAGATTCATAGATTTATCAGCATATACAGTTTTGGGTTAAAATATGAAAATGGATTGTAAGTATCTTAAGTATGTAAAATATGTTTCAGGAGCACACAATGACACACATATTTAAGGATAGTGCAGGCTTGGGGCAATAGCATGTGTAAAGGAACATTAGCAAGCACAGCATGGATTCCACAAAACTTTGGTGTAACCCGCCTGGCTGGCCAGTTATTCCAGGGTCCTGAAGAGGCACTATCTGAAAAGACATGGGCGGGAAAGAGGAACGAGGCCAAGCAAGATCTGTTGTCAAGGCTTCCCTTTATTAGTGAAATGGCTGTGGCTTATATAGCCCTTGAATGAGGAATTTGGCTTGGCATGGGGGCAGGGGCATGGCAAGGGCAGGAAGGGATCTTGCAGCAATGGTCAGGAGTTGACACTTGGTCACGAGGTCACAAGTCGACACACCTAGTGTTCTCTATGCAAGCGGAATCGTTTCTTTTGTGATTCCAACCACAAACAGTTCTCTAGATAGTTGGAATGTGGGGCAGGTTCCGCTAACAGATAGCTCTCAAGATAGTTGGGTGTGGGGTGGGCTCCACCAACAAACAGTTCTCAATACAGTTGTGGTGTGGGGCTCTCCGCAAACATCCCCAAGACAATGGTCCCCGCCATCATCCCTGGAGAATGGCTCCTGACACTTTGGGGTTAAAGTGTATAGGAACAAAGAAAGACCAGACTAAGTCTAATTTAACGACATTCTAGTTCTTTGAAGTTGTGACTTTACGACAAAGAAGATGGCAATGTTTGTATGACAGAAGGGAGACTGTATTATGCCTGTTTATGTTAAATTTATTACCTGCATTTATAGTGTTGTAATAACCTTTCATGTGGCATTGCTAAGAAATATGAGGACCTCTACAGAAGTCTGTACCATTTGCTTCCATTTACTTCTTAACTGTCAAGTTCCAATACTTTCAAATATAGCTTTCTTTTTAATTACAAGAAACCTTGTTTACAGGTATTATCATTGTTGTTAGCCCCCCATCATACACATACACACCACAGGCACACACATTTACATATTACATATAAGGATACATGCCCACTCTCCCTCATACACACAAGCATCCTCTCTCTTTCTTCCTTCCTTCCTTCCTTCCTTCCTTCCTTCCTTCCTTCCTTCCTTCCTCTCTCTCTCTTTCTCTTTCTCTCTCTCTCTCTCTCACACACACACACACACCTACAAATACACATACACATATTCACCTACACACACAAACATGCACTCTCTTTTTCTCTCACACACATACATTTTCTCTAATGAGAGTCATAAATGAAAAATCTTGACAAAGTTTGCTGAGCAACAACTGGAGAACCTAAAGCACAAAATATCTAGAGTCTTTGGACATCTTATAATCTTTAGGTAGTGTCTATCTTTATGATTACCACTAAAATGCAGAAGTATACAATGCAATATGTACACATAGTCCAATGTGCACTGTTATCTATAATTAGGATAAAATTACATATGGTAAATATACTGATAGCAATTGTAATCACTAAACATGTGTTACAGTTAAGTTTACAGCTTTTTTTTTCAGTTTCATGCTTTGTAGTTATTATTGTGGCAAATACATCATCTTTCTCATGACAAAGCCTAGGCTTAGAGGTTGGACTTTTACCCAGGTAGAGAAATCGTTTCAAATGACTAACATCTTCAGAGTTACACTAACAGACATCAATGGATTGTATGAAGAGTCTTGGAGACTCTTCTACTCAAAGATCCTTGTTTCTCTACTAGTTCTGAAAATTGATTTCTGCTCTGGTACCTCAGGTGTCTCAACTTCTTGCTTTCAATTTTGAGGGAATTGAATATAGGACCTCACACATGTTAGGTGAGTGCTCTACCTGAGCTACCCTCAAAGACTGAGCTCTGGTAAATTAGTTTTATTTGTTTGTTGGGTGAGACAGGCTTTCACAAGCTCACTAGGTAGCCCAGGTTGGCCACAAACTCACGGCAGTCTCCTTAGTGACTTTATCCTCCTTAGTGGTGGATTTGCAGGGAAGAGTCACAAACAATAGTTTTGAAAGTTAGTTTTGTAGGTACATCTTTATCTATATAATTAGCAGCTGAGTTAAGGTATGACATCATGGAGTTAAGAAAAAAACAGTGTTCTTTTTAAATTTATTTTTGTGTGTAGCTTTGGTATCAAAATAAGAATCGTCAGATTTGAAATCACAGTCCTGAAGACATGTGAAGTAATCAATGCTAGCCGTTTTCTGTTTTGCACTCACCTCCCTCCAACTATAGATCTTGGGATGCTTCATAGAGATGTGCAAATTTGTCTCCCTTGCTTTGTCTTGTTTTAATTTTCCTTTGCATATTAGTAGTGTTGTGTGTTTACACTAAATATTATCTTGGTGATGCTACTCTGCCCTGCTAGTTCCAAGATTTTCAGAACCAGTTTGTTAATGGGGTTTGTGGCTACATTTCAACCATGGATTGCTTACCTAATGAGTATGTGATATTGTGGGACTGAATCTCAGTGATGAAAAGAAAAAGTTATTGGATCATTTAAGTTATTTAATTTTCACATATTCAGAAGAATTTTATTTAAATCAAATATATACACTCTTTAAATTATTTAGAGATCCTAAAAATGGCCACATTCTTTAAGTTCAGAGACAAAAAATAATTGAAATAATTTAAAAGTAATGTAGCTAGCTGCATTTCCTGTCTAGAAAATATAGGGACTGAATCAGTTGTTTTTACCCATGGCATGACTAAATACCAAGAAACAAATTATGTGAGAAAGGATCTCTCTTACTCCATCAAGAGGAGAAAGCATGGGAAACTTCTAAGTACTGGGAGCATGTGGCTTAGGACTCTCATTTCTCAGATAATCAGTAAGAAGATCAAAGAAAACTCTCGCACCCAATCAGATTCCCTCTTTTTCCTGTCATTCAGTACAGGGTGGCAGGATGAGATGGCTCCACCTACGTGTAGTCTAGATTTTGATTTCACAGTAAAATCTCATTGGAAAGTATCTGATAGACAGACCCAGAGCTATGTCTGACATTAAATCCAGTTAAAATGACAGTGAAGATTATCTGTCACATGCCTTCTCTTGGATAGTTCATACTTTTTACAGAGTTATTGTAGTAATAGGAGCAGGGGGGCTGCGTCCCTAGCACCCTGGCTACCTGGCTAGCTTATGCCCTGAAATAACAATCATACAAATTGTATTTATTTAAACACTGCTTGGCCCATTATATCTATCCTCTTCTTGGCTAACTCTTGCACCTGGACTAGCTCATTTCTAATAATCTGTGTAGCATCAGTCTTATAAGGAAAGATTCTAGCCTACATCCATCCTGGGTCGGAGCTTCATCGCGTGTGCCTCAGAGAGCAATGCTCTCGCATCTGCCCAGGAGAGGGGAGCATGGCGTCTCTCTGAGTTCACTTCCTCTTCCTCCCAGCATTCTGCTCTGTTTACTCCTCCCACCTATGTTTTAACCTATCAGGGCCAAGCAGTTTCTTTATTGCTTAACCAATGAAATCAA
>NC_022012.1:5577408-5582591 GCF_000317375.1 Microtus ochrogaster | reverse complement strand
AATGCCTATGTAAAATATGTCTATGTACATCTAGAAAATCTTAACTAACATGACTACAAACTTGACTATTATGATTATCTATTAACAATCTATATTTCTAATTATACATTACGATTTTAAATGAACTACACAATCACAGTACCTTAATCAAGATGAGAAACACATATACATATAACAAAATTGACCTTAAATTTAAATCACTAAAACAAAATCTATATCAATGTAAATTATTTGTATCTCTATCATATCCCCCTTTAAATGTAATAGAACGTTTATAAACCATATTTTGGAACATGGGCGTAGTTTTTTCTCTCCAAACTGCTTCCTGCTGAATGGTGGTGTTGTTAATGAGGTCTTTCATGGTATAACCTATGTGCTAGTTTCATCTCAGCTGGCAGTTGAGCGAAGCAATTTTCTGAAGGTATTCACAGCAACTCTTCAGGAGGGCGTGGTCCATCATACCACATTGGGATAGAAGTGATCCACAGACTCTCACCCTCTGTGAAAACAAATTAAGAAACTCCTTTCCAAAGTATCATGTCCTTAGATCCAAATTTCAAAGTCAAGGCATTTTTAAAGTATCTATGTTGGATTAGTTCAGCAGCATTTATAAACAAATATCTTTTAGCAGCTGTTGCTCCTTCCTCAGCATTCAAACAATTCAAAGAGAGCATAATAGCATACAGTATCAAAATTCTCTGTGTATTTTCCATCTTTGTGCGCTTTATTTTAACCTCTATTTTGTTTATTTTTACTTTTATTTTTTGCTTTTTGAGACAGGTTCTCTGTATCTTTGACCTGGAATAACTCTGTCGGCCAGGCTGTCCTTGAACTCTCAGAGATCCACCTGTCTCTGCCCCCCAGGCATTGGGATTAAAGGTGTTTGCTACCACACCTAGAAGTCACAGAGGTCAATCTCCCTCTGCCTCCCAAGTGTTGGGATTGAAGGTGTGTACTATCACACCCAACTACTCTCTTTCTTCCATTTTTTACTTTTAAGAACTTTTAACTTTTAGCTTGCATTTATTTTTAACACACTGTAAAGCACTTAGAAATTTTCTTTGTCTTTGAATCTCTCTTTACTGTATATCTCTCTTTTTCTGACCACTTGAGTCTTTAATGTACCAAGCAATATCAGTAGGACTAAAGCCTTGGCTTTGCCAGCTAGATCCAGTCCATTCCTTAGCTTTCCAGCCTCATGGCTGAGGTACTGGCTGTAGTCATGTTTACTGCCACAACTCGATGGCATTTCAAGGTTCCTGCCAGCAAGTAAGTTGCAGCATTATGTCCACAGACAACACACAAGTCCTCTCTCTGTAGTCGGCCCTCCTGCCTCAAACAGTCAGAGTTTGCCCTGGCAGGATGGCCCAGAAAGCCAGCATTTTAAAACAGCACAACTTTTTTCCTGCTACAGCTGAAAACAAACAAGCATTCAGTCGGCTTTTCATCAACACCATTTAAATGTTTCGTGGCAGGACCTCTTAAGAGCTGCAGGGTTTTGCAGCTAAAGCTGAGTCAGGAAGCCTCTCTTAGATGAGGTGCTTGCTTGCCTCTAGCAAGCAGAGCAGACCTGAGAAATTGCTGCTACCAAGAAAACATGCTTTACTCTTTCCCAAGCTTTCTCAGGCTTTCAGTGGATTCAGTTGTCCACATGTATGGACGCCATTTTGTAGTAATAGGAGTGGTGGCCGCCTGGCTAGCTTATGCTCCTAAATAACAATCACACAAATTGTATTTATTTAAACACTGCTTGGCCAATTATATCTATCCTCTTCTCAGCTAACTCTTGCACCTGGACTAGCTCATTTCTAATAATCTGTGTAGCACCGGTCTTACCGGGAAAGATTCTAGCCTACATCCATCCTGGGTCGGAGCTTCATCGCATGTGCCTCAGAGAGCAGAGCTCTCGCATCTGCCCGGGATAGGGGAGCATGTTGTCTCTCTGAGCTCACTTCCTCTTCCTCCCAGCATTCTGTTCTGTTTACTCCTCCCACCTATGTTTTAACCTGTCAGGACCAAGCAGTTTCTTTATTTCTTAACCAATGAAATCAACAGATTGATATATGACACTCCCACATCAAGTTATAGAACTACTTAAGATTAAATATTGATGAAATGGGAATTTACTTATAGCTTGAACTTCAGAAATGGCCTTTCCACAGGTAAATGGATACAAAATTCTAAAACAGTTTTTCATTGGCCATTTTTAGTTTAGTTTGATTAGTCTTGCTAATTGATTTCTATTACTAGAATTATCATCTTGGCATATTTCATTAATACTGTGTTCTATTGTAACTGGCTCAGGTAGACCATGCTCATACTCATGCTAATATTTTATAGCAGCATCTTACAGATAATAAGGGAGATTTACACTAGATTTTATCCCTGAAATATGAGGCCTTTCTGGAAAACTGTGTCTAATGAAGGGGATAATTGTACCAGATACTTAGGCAGGAGTTGAAATTTACTCTTTATTCTTAAGTCTTTTGATACATATTTATCAAGCAAGATCTACAAGTAAGAACACTATTCATATCTGACCCTAAAAGGGAAGAACATGACCTCTTTTCTTACAAGTAGTTCTATAAGCTAGCTGGGGAAGACAAGGAGTATAAGCAGTAAAATCCAAGACCACCAAGAAAATAATATAAGCCATTGTGTAGACATGTGCCCTCAGGGCTAGCAAAGCGCAAAGTACACCGGAAAGCTTCAGGTTTCTCTTAGATCTGCAAAGAAGAGTATAATTTGGGTTAGTTTAAGGAAAATGGACAAGAGGAGCTAGATTAGAAACATCTAAACACATACATGCTTAGAAGAGGCTGTTGGAGCCTGCTGGAGGCCAGTATTTCAGTCAGAGCAGAACAGAGGCTACCAAGTTTGTGCAGGCTACACATGAAGTCAGCACTCACCAGCTTATCCTAGACTGACTCATTCCAGAGCTATAAGCCATAGTGGGGTTGTCAGCTTGATACTGCTTGGTACTGCAGCGTGCCAGCCTATTGTTATATATCAACTACATTGAAAGAGGACTGAGGGTAATGTCAAAGTGGGAAAAGGCTCACAGGCATTTACAGTGCCCAGAAAAAGTCTAAAGGATCAAGGATGGACCCTGATGCATGTCTAACTTATTCTGATTGCCCTCAGGTGTAGTGAGAAGAAGGGTTAAGACTAGAGTGGACCCAGAAAAGCAAAAGACCAAGAACTTAAGATACAGGGTTCACGAGGGCCTCTAACATGAAAAGTCAAAGGGTTGGAGATGCAGCTCAGTGAGTAGAATATTTTCCCTAACATCAATGAAGCCATGGACTAAGTCTCTAAACCCACAGAAAACTGAGGGTGCTGACTCACAGCTGTAATTGCCACACTCAAGGGGTGTGGGCTCAAGGACAGACGTCCAAGATGTCCCAGATACAGTGAGTTCCAGTTCAGGCTGGCTTACAGGGATCTGTCTAAGCAAGACTCAAACAGAAGACCCAGGACAAAAAGGAGCATTGGAAAGATATCTTGGGGGCCTGCTATTCTCATTGCAGAATTTACAGTGGAAAAGTGAAGGGACCGAGGAGATGCCCTACTCCAAGTATGAAAAATGGGGTCTTGACGGTTTGTGAAAGCAGCTACTAATAACTTTAGTCTGGGGGGACTCCTGAGTGAATGTCTGCCATGGGTCTCAGAAAATAACAAAAAATAACAACAATAAAACCTCATAAATGGGGGGGGGTCTTGCAGAGAGAGGGAAGGCAAGGGTGGGCACAAATGTGGAAGTTAAGATATACATATGCGTTGTATAAAAAGCTTCACTAAAAATGAACGTGGTTTCTAACAATTACCTTGACATTTAGCACTTGATTCCCTGTAAGAGAGAAGTAGGCCAATGGGGTCATTTTAAAATCTCTGTTCTGCAGAAGCAAATACTATGGATCATTAGTACTGTGATAGCTGTGTAATTCAACCACAGAAATGCAAAGAGTCATTCTTAGGTCAATATTAGAATTTGAATAGGTGAAAGCTTGCTGCATCTGGAAAAAGTTTGGATTTAGGTAGCTTTTGGCACCTAAATAATAGATTTGGACCAATGATATAATTTGAAAAAAATAATATCTAATTTCTTCTTTTGATAGAAATAATTAAAATGTAACTCAATTGGGGATTGGTCTTAGGGAGGCATACATATATCAAATGCTGGTAATAGTTAGGCATTTAAAATGGAAAAGTGATGTATTAACCAAGGCTGTCTCCTTGTGCTTCTGCTTCTGTTGGGGTTCTTGCCTTCTTGGGGTTCTTGCTTTTAGCTGCCCGTTGAAAGCATTTCAAATTAAGCTCCTGTATGTAATGTTTTGGCTCCTGCCTGCATCCTCGGCAGTTTTAGACGGATGTGTTTGTCTTTTGGAGCCAGTTTATTCTAACCCCACAGACTAGGGAGCATGCATTGGACACGTCTTCTAACAGCTCTGGAAGCCGAGTCTGGCATGGGAGTCTCAGCAGTCTTGGTTTATTCTAAAGCCTACTTCTTTAGCTTGTGGTTGCAGTTCCTTCTTGTGTCTGGAGATGATCTTTTTATAAGAGGAGATTAAGACCTTTGATAGAATTTGGTTAAGACTGGCCTGAAGAAAGGTCATTTTAACTTGCCCATTTTAAATCCGTATCGCCTCACTGTTATTTCTCGTTTTCTGGGGCACTAGGAGTTGACGTTTCAACACGAGAATTTTAGAGGACATTACAAATCCTGTTAAATTGAAAATTTATTCAAAAGATTGAATTTATTAAAGCCTTTGTCTTCTTCTCAAAGCTTTTCTTTCCCAGTTTTGATAACACTTATCAAAATCTATTTCCTGGATTTGGAATTTCTTTTAATAATCATTGATGTCTCTTTCTTCTCTCTGCCCACATCTAACCAACTGATCTCGATAGTTTCTTAGCTATTTTCCCCAGAGTCTTCAAGAACGATGGTAGCCATTCCACCTCTGGTAGCTGTCTGATGCTTTCACTTGTGTTGTGCCTTCTGTACCCATTGCCCATCTGTGTCTAGACAGACTCAGACAATCCATACCCATTGTCCATCTGTGTCTAGACAGACTCAGACTATCCATTCCCATTGTCCACCTGTGTCTAGACAGACTCAGACTATCCATACCCATTGTCCACCTGTGTCTAGACAGACTCAGACTATCCATACCCATTGTCCA
>NC_022012.1:5576321-5577308 GCF_000317375.1 Microtus ochrogaster | reverse complement strand
CTGTGTCTAGACAGACTCAGACTATCCATACCCATTGTCCACCTGTGTCTAGACAGACTCAGACTATCCATACCCATTGTCCACCTGTGTCTAGATAGACTCAGACTAATCCACATGCTACCCCATTGTGCATCTGAAGGAATGACTCCTCCAATAACTTCTTGTGACTCTTCACACTCAGTAAGGACTTCTGACCAGCTACTTCCCTAACACTGTACCTTACATGTTCTGCCATAAACCTTGAGTAAGAGCAGTGACATACTGAAACCTGGAAGCTCTTTTTTCTGTTTAACTTAACTCTACTTGATTTAGCCCAGAGTCATCTGAGAAGTTTCAATGGGGAGATGCCCATCTCAGTTGTCCTATGGGCATGTTACCTGATGGAAGAGGGCCCAGTCCATTAGTAGGTAGCACCATTCTCTGGGTCAGAGCTCCTGGACTGTACAAGAAACCACCTCAAGAAATCTGTATGAACCATCAAACACCTTTTTTTGTGGCTTTTGCTTCAGTCTTGCCTGAGTTCCTGCCCTGACTTTCCTCAGAGATGGCTTGTGACCTGTAAGTTGAAGTTTTATCACAGCAATGGAAGGAAAACAGGAGCACTCTGGCAGCATTCCTGGTGAGAACCCACTCACACCATCAGTGGCACCTGAGACGTGCCTTCTATCTTAACCTGGCAGGGTACTGCTCCAGAACAGTACCCTCAGCTCCCCAGGGCCAGGAAGGAAGGCAGGTTCCCGACAGTATCACCAGTGAAGAGATGATAGATAACAGAATATAATGCATCTTTCTGTATAAATTTGGGGAGAAAATGTGCAAGAACATTTTTCAGCATACATATGGGATTCAGCAATGGAAATAGCATCAGGAGGGTTTGAGGAGAGAGATAGGGGAACACCATTTTTTTTTAATTTTTTTTTATTGAGAAAAGGAGAAGAAAAAAGTTTCCACCTCCTCCCAGCCTCCCATTTCCCTCCCCCTCCTCCC
>NC_022012.1:5567798-5574304 GCF_000317375.1 Microtus ochrogaster | reverse complement strand
TACCACACTGTTTTCATCACTGTAGCTCTGTAATAGAGTTTGAAGTCAGGGATGGTAATGCCTCCAGACAATCCTTTATTGTATTGGATTGTTTTGGCTATCCTGGGTTTTTTGTTTTTCCATATAAAGTTGATTATTGTCCTCTCAAGATCTTAATTTAAATGGTTTGTTTTAAGGGAAAGCACTTGAGGGAAAATTTCTCCCCTTTTTCCCATATGTTTTTAATGACAACATCTATAAATATTTATATAAGCCAATGAATAATTTGAAATATAATTTTATAATGATCCAAAGAGTTAAGAACAAAAATTGCAGACTGGGGACATCAATATGCTCTCACTGAATTTACATAATCTGTTTGTTGATTTTTTTTTTCTCCATATAAGTCTCTTTAGGTTTTTGAAGCCGAAGTTTCCCAATAGGATGAGAACAGTGCTACCAAAAATTCAGTTCTGTTAAAGTTGGGGATCATGTGTATAGACCTCTGCTTCTGTCTTTATCTGTTAAAGTTAGAGATTATGTGTATAGACCGCTATCTGTCTCTCTCTGTCTGTTAAAGTTAGAGATCATGTGTATAGACCTCTGTCTGTCTCTCTCTGTTAAAGTTAGAGATCATGTGTATAGACTGCTCTCTGTCTCTCTCTCTCTGTTAGAGATCATGTGTATAGACGGCTCTCTGTCTGTTAATGTTAGAGATCATGTGTATAGACCTCTGTCTATCTCTCTCTGTCTGTTAATGGTAGAGATCATGTGTATAGACATATCTCTGTCTCTACTTGTCTCTCGTTCTCTAGATTTCTCTCGATTGCTTTGTCTGTTTGAAATCTGGGCAGAGTCTCACTAGTTAGTCCAGATGGTCATTAAACTCCTGGCAACTCCACTGCCTCAACCTTCCAAGTACTGGAGTTTATTTTGTGCCTAAATAACCTGGGCAGTGCAAAGTAGGAGCTCAGAACATCCTCGATGAGAAGCCATACCTGTAATCATAGTAAGAGAAAACTCTCCTGCTGACCGTTACTGCTCCATCCTTACTTGGCAGCAGCCCACTTTTGTCTTCAGAAGCTGCTGTTGTCTGTGTAGGAGCCACTGCAGAGAACCAGAGTCCCAGGGATACAGAGGCACTTGTATTTCCTCACATGTATTTATCAGCTGTGTATATAGCTGTGGAAACAGAGAACGAAGAGAGCAATGTCCTCTAAACGACAGCCTCCCTATGGGGCATGGCAAACTTGTGGTCGGTAAATAAATTATGCTCATACATTTGTATGCTCGTGTCAGTTTTGTTGCTATTTCAAGCTGACACATGGGAGTTCACAGCTTTCATTTTATTACAGTCACTTCGTATATAAAAATATAAAACCCTAGAAAAAAACAAGTGTCCCAAGTGGTGTGTGAAGGTAGTATTTGGAATAAGAAAAACCTGTGGTCTGCATTCTATATCAAATTAAAGCCTGTGGTCTGCACTCTATAACACCAAATTAAAAATGCTTCAAAGTGACAAAATTTACTTAAAACTTATTTTTATTCTTTCTATAAAAGCATTCACTATTTGAAAACTACTAAAGAGAAAGTTATATTAATCAGGGTCATGGGCCATATACATTGGGGTGTTGAAATAGGAACTGCGTCGGGCTGCATCCCCGGCACCTGGCAGCCCACATGGCTAGTTTATGCCCCGAAATAATTACAGGGAAACTGTATTCTTTTAAACACTGTCTGGCTCATTAGTTCCAGCCTCTTATTGGCTAGCTCTTACATATTGATCTAACCCATTTCTAATAATCTGTGTAGCCCATGAGGTGGCTTACCAGGGAAGATCTTAACCTGCGTTGTGTCTGGTGGGAGAATCATGGCAACCCCTGACTCGGCTTCTTTCTTCCAGCATTCTGTTCTGTTTACTCCACCCACCTAAGGGTTGGCCTATCAAATGGGCCTAGGCAGTTTCTTTATTAATTAACCAATGAAAGCAACAGATTAGAAAGAAATCACTCCCATATCATTGGGGTATTTTAAAAATACGTTTAAAAAGAAGACATCCATTATTGCTAATTGGGATAAAAGTCATTACTTTGGTATTTAAACACGCTCTTAAACTCTAATTATTGGAATAATGAATTATGATTCAAGGTAAGTTTTAGTCAATTTGTTCGATGTATTTTAAGATCTGAGCTTAAATGAGAACTGAAATTGTTTACCTGGTAAAATAAAGTGAGAAACTGAAAGGAGTTTGCCCTGAACCCTTACAACTTAAGTTTAATACCAGGTGTGTGTTTTTGAGGGTACTGCACAATAGGAGAGAACCAACTCCTGCAAATTGTCCTCTGACCACCACACAAAGAAATCATAAACAGTAAATGTAAAAAAATATTAATAAAAATGAGAAGTTCAGAGAACTGAAAGTCTATTTTCTTACAAGAAACAGGTAAGCTACCCAAGTGCATCACAAAACCTGCAGTGTTTCAGCTTTCAGACTTCCTTAGCATGAGGAGTAAAGACTGGGGGAAAGGAATGAGGAACTACAAACAGCACCAAGTCCAAAGCTTGTATTAGCAGACATATGGCAATTTTAATAAAACCATAACAACAAGAAAACAACCTGAATCAAAGTAACTGAATTCTGTCCTCAGCTGTACTCAGTCTTTCCAGGACTGGTCCTCAGAAAGTATGGTACAGTTGGGACTGGGGAGCCCTACTGATGTCCAGAGTCTTTCTTGGGCATTTATGGGTGAAGAACAGCAAGCAGCCTATCTGGGATGTTGAAACACGGATCAGAGCCTGGGCTCCATCCTATTGAAGGGTCTTCTGCATCAGGAATGCCTGCTAGCAGGCAGATGTCTGCACTTCAGATGTATTCTGCTGGGTACTTGCCTTGTATGCCTATGACCCTAGGCTTTATCCTGCACTTCAAAAATCAATAGAATTTTCTAGAGTTCGGCATTACCTTCAAGTATTTAAATCTTTAAGCTGAAGAAGCAACAGCTAACATCAACTGAGGTCAGATAGGGTAGGTGACATCAACATGAAGCCTGCCTGCCTGACCTCCCTTACTCTCACTTCCCAGTCTACCAATCCCTCGGATGTCTTTTACCAAGATGACAGCTGCTGCTACTGGCTCCATTCTTCAAGAGGAGCAGGTCTCCTCTCAACCATCACTCTTTTAGCCCATTTGAGACATCCAAGTCATGGACTCTTGCCCTGGACTCAGGGTGTGTTTGTGATCCCCACCTTTTAGGAGTGATAATCAGGACAGTGGGCAGCATGGAGTCTGTGATCCTACGGATGATTCAGAATCCAGGACTGCATTTTTTTTTCTAAGTGAATCTGATGGGTAATGTGGCAGTCTTGAGTAGCCACTGGCCATGTTCCCTGCTGCACTGAAAAATTCTATTTGGTGTGTTAGGCAATAGTGAGAATGTGCTGACACTAAGAGACAAGGCTCGGATAATGGGAGTCCTGAGAGCATCCAATTTCCTTGTCTCCATTGTTCCCCAAGTGGCTGAATCTATACCAATATTCTGAAGTTCTGTTACATGAGCCAATAAATTCTCCAGCTGCTCTTTTTTACTTAAAAGTAAAATACCTTCCCAAGATGAATCTTTATCATGTCTCATAAGATCTTTCTTATTATAACTGATCTGTGTATGCTTCGTGCTGCATATAATTTTAGAATGCATTGGCTCATGTGACCCTTGTAATCATATCAGAGTCTTTCCAGGAACTGAAGCAAGAATGTGGGAAATGATAGTCAAACTGGAAAAGGAGTGGTTGTGTGCATGTGTTCCTAGTGTGTAAGCAAATGTGTGCTCATTAGAGATTCTTAGTTTTGTATGCATATATACACACATGTATGCATTACATAGAAAAGAAACAAATAATGATTAAATGCATAATGTTTTGTGATTAAGAGAACTGATCTGCATTTATATTACTGGAGTTGAATTATTTCTGGATTTGCATTAAGTACTATATTCTTAATATTCTTAGACTACTTGATATTTCAGCTTTTACATTTATAAATAAGCATGATGAGATACTTTATTCATCGAATTGCCTTTTAGAAAGATAAATAACACATGAAAACTTCATCATAAATGTTCTCTTATATTTCAAGAATGTATATTTAGCCAATTATAATATCTAAGATGTGAAGTAGGTCGCCCAGATCCACATGTTGACTGTAAACAGTGCCTGGGAGCTGTCTACACAGTATACTCTAAAATGGGTATTTAAAGTTGCCATTGCTGTGAAAAACACTGTGGCCAATGCAATTTGGGAAGGAAAGTGTTTAATTTTATAAATGTAGCCCATCATTCAGAGAAGTCAGGGTAGGAGCCCAAGGCAGGGACTCAGAGGTAGGAATTGAAGCAGAGATCATGGAGGACTGCAGCTCACTGCCTTGCTCCTTGTGAATTGCTTGTGGCCTGCCTCCTTTCTCAACCCAAGACCACATGTCATTGGGTGGCACTGCCTGCAGTGAACAAGATTCTGCCACATAAATCATTAATCAAGACAACACCCCACAAACTTGCTTACAGGCCATTCTTATGGAAGTATCTTTTCAGTTAAAATTTTCTCTCCCCAGATACGACTTCATTTGTGTCAGGATAGCGTGTGAGCATCAGAACCTGAGTTCAGCACCCAAAGCCCACACAGAACCAACCAGCATAGCGTGTGAGCCTGGAAACTGAGTTCAGCACCCACAGCCCACACAGAACCAACCAGCATAGTATGTGAGCCTAGAACCTGAGTTAAGTATTCAAAGCCCACACAGAACCAACCAGCATAGTGTGTGAGTCTCAGAACCTGAGTTCAGCACCCACAGCCCACACAGAACCAACCAGCATAGTGTGTGAGTCTGAGAACCTGAGTTCAGTATGCAAAGCCCACACAGAAAAGTCAGGCCCACATGGATAAAGTGTGTGCTCTTTCCTAGTGAGACAGAATCCAGTAAATCCATGATGCCCATGGGATAGTCAGGATAGCCTTCTTGAGCTCCAGGCAAGGATAAGAACCAGGCTCTCCAGAAGTGACATTTGAATTTAACCCGTGACTTCCTCTTGACCTTCCCCACGTGCGTATACATATAAGTACAAACAAATATAGCAGTACTATCAGCAATCCAATCTCCCACTGTGTTCCCATACCTGCTGTGACATGGAACATGGTTTATCCAGACACCTGTAGATATGGCCTCTGTGGTTCTCCTGCTGGACAAAAAAGGGGCTTATCTGCCAGCATAAGTCATCACTTTTTTAAAAACTAATGTTCTACTCTCAAAAATGTATAATCCAAAATGATTTTAATTAACATTATAAATTTAACTGTATTTAATTACAATAAAAGTAACAGCATTAATTATATGAAATAATATCAGTGGTTTTAATATTTATCCAATATTACAATGTGAATTAGTTCCTCTACATTACAGAAACTGGTGCCTCATGATAGTTTTTTTTATATATACAGGAGTTTTATTACTTAAATGTTCTTAATTAAGTATGCAAATATACCTATATGTAAAACCATATAGCTACACACATGGAGCTATTTATGAAGCCAGTGGTTGGGCTTTAAACACATACGCTTGTTTATAATGACCTCCAAACCCATTTACAGGCCGGGTAGAAAGGAGGGTTGTACTGTAGGCCTCCTGGAAGGATCCCATCTACGTGAATGAGGCACACATTTCCCTCCCCAATATTCTCAGTTGAAGCTGAAACTTTCTCCTTTTGTCATGAGTTCCTGGTGAGAAGCTGGGAGTTTATGTTCAAGAAGGAAAATCAAGGCTTTCTGATCCCTCTGCAGTGGTTGCAACATAGCTGGTAGGACACTGTCTCTTTTTATCTTGAAGCTACACCATCCTG
The DNA here is from genome assembly GCF_000317375.1 of Microtus ochrogaster. NCBI lineage: Eukaryota > Metazoa > Chordata > Mammalia > Rodentia > Cricetidae > Microtus > Microtus ochrogaster. Next base: position 5,568,440 of record NC_022012.1, on the reverse strand, counting down.
GAGACCTAACCTATTCAGGAAAGAAAGCAAGGATCAGATTCTACTTGTATCATTTCAAGGGTTACAATGCAGAAATTACACAGACTATAACAAATGTTATAAATAATTCATTCTTCAAGAGGGAAAATGTGATATCATTTCCATTTCATTTCTGACATTTAATTTTTTTCAACCACAGATACCTGTCAATATTGTAAAAATTGCCAAAACCATATTACAAATATCAGGACAAAACCCAGTTGACTTCTATCCTTTAAAGCATGCTTTATTTATTGTCAACTCAAGTAAACAGTCTGCAGGAAAGCTGCTAGACTTTTGCTTCTCAAGTGTGGGCGAGATGCACTTGTCAGACCCTACCACTCTGGAACCTTAAGCCAAAACAACTTCTTTCTCCTAAAAACACAGAACCAAAACCTCTAATTATACTTCAGTAACAAGCAATGAAGCAAGGCACTGACATCGCAGTCCTGTTGGATGTCTTGTTAATGCACTGCTTCTTGTCTAATGTGGTCAAGTTTGCAGTGTTCAAAAGACAAAGTGAAACCATGTGTGCTGGTGCATGCTGGGGCTACACATGCATGTGAGCGCATGCGTGCATGAGTGTGTGTGTGTGTGTGTGTCTGTGTGTGTGTGTGTGTGTGT
>NC_022012.1:5565587-5567698 GCF_000317375.1 Microtus ochrogaster | reverse complement strand
GAGAGAGAGAGAGAGAGAGAGAGAGAGAGAGAGAGAGAGAGAGAGAGAGAGAGAGAGACTTTGAGCCTGAGGACAGTTTTGCAGTGGCTTTACACAGTGACTTTTGAGAGATTCCCTCTTTGGTATCTGGTTCCCTGTAAGCTGCTAGCAACTGGTATGCATGGGGTCATCCTTTTCTTCTCCTTAGAGTTAGAATTACAAGTCTGCAACACCAACTTGGCATTTTTTCTTAGGTAAGTTTTTCTCAATTGTACCACTATGAAGCTTGAATGGTTGTTTTCATAACACTTTTTTTAACTTAGTAATAAATAAAAATTCACGTATCTTCAGTTTGCCAATGAAATTTTCTCCTTTGCTTTCTAAATACTCTTCAGGTTTGTCTCAAAAATTTTACTTTTTTAAAATTTTTACTCTTTTGTTTTTATTTTGTACTAGAAAATGTTTTTGTATTTTTTAATGTTAAAAATTTACCTACATCCTGACTATAGTTTCTCCTCCCTCTTCTCCTCCCAGTCACCTTCTCTCTGCCTCCTCCACCCTCACTTACTCCCCCTCCATTTCTATTGAGAAAAAAAAAACAGGCCTCCCATAAATATCAACAAAACATGGCATATCAAGTTGTAGTAAGACTATATATATATTAAGGTTAGATAAGGCAACCCAGTTTGAGGAATAGGTTCTCAAAACCCAGCCAACGAGTCAGAGACAGTCCTAGTTCTCACTGCTAGGAGTCTCACGGAAGAGAAGCCACACAACTGTCACATATATCAAGCGGATCTAGATCGTTTCCATGCAGCCTCCCTGAATGTAGGTTCAATGTCTGTGAGCTCCACTGAGCCCAAGTTAGTTGATTCTGTGGGGTTTATTGTGATGTCCTTAACCTCTCTGACTCCTACAATCCTTCCTGCCTCTCTTCAGGAGGATTCTCTGAACTTGGCCTAGTGTTTGACTGTGATCTCTGTATCTCTTTCTACCAGTTCCTGGATGAAGCCTCTCTGATGATTATTGGACTAAGCAATATGAGCACAGCAGAATATTGTTAGGCAGTGTTACTTTGACATTTTTTCCTTCCAGTCATGTTGGTTCTATCCTAGGTCTCTGGGGCCATCCAGCCTCTGGGTCCTGACACCCCAGGAAGTGGGAGGGGTGAGCTCAGTCTTGTGGCATAGGTCTCAGTCTGGACCAGTGATTGTGTGGCCACTCACACGATCTCTATGTCCCCATTACAACAGCACATTACATGGGCTGGAAACACTGTAGGTCAATAGCTATGTGGCTGAGATGGTGGCCCAGAGCCTTCACTGGTAGTCATGTCTGGTCTCAGGATATAGACAGCTTAGGCTACATATCCCCTTTGCCTTAGTGTCTTACCTGGGGTCATCCTCACAGCTCCTGGGAGTTTCCCTTGCATCAGTTTCCCATCTGACTCTAAAATGACCCGCTTTCCACTGAGCTCTCTTAGTGCTCCTCCCCCACACCCAACCTGACCCCTCACCTTTTCATCCTTACCCACCCCCACTCCACTCAGGGAATCTCTTCTATTTCCCCTTCCCTATCACCACAGATGTAGAAAACAAGATTTTTCATGACTAAATTAAATTTAAACACTATCTATCCAAACATCCATCCCCATAGAAGGTACTAGAAAGAAACTCCAACCCAAGGAAGTTAACTGCAACCACATTAAAACAGGTAGCAGATAATCTCACTCAACAAAATCCAAAGAAGGGAAACATACATAATAACTGGAACAAACAACCAGTGGTCATTAGTACCTCTCAGTATCAATGGACTCAATTCACCAAGAAAAAGACATAGGTTAGCAGAATGGACCGAATGGATAGGAAAACAGAATCCATCCTTCTGAGGCATACAAAAACCACTCCTCTTTGGGTGCCAACAGCTCTGCTGACTTCCTCCCAGGGTTTATTTAGGTTGCCATAGAGAAGCGCAAGGGACATAGGTTTCTGTTCCAGGTAGTGATGGGATGAACTCACACGATTCCAGTTCCAGTCATGGCTCTTTACTGTTCTGCTTTGATTCTAATTTTCCTGTGCTAATTGGCTATAATTTCTTAGCTCTACTTCTTTGATTTCTTTTTCCTCCTCCTC
>NC_022012.1:5548801-5565487 GCF_000317375.1 Microtus ochrogaster | reverse complement strand
CTCCTCCTCCTCCTCCTCCTCCTCTTCCTCCTCTTCATACATTCTTTATCCTTCTACATTCTTTACTCTTTTAATCTTATTTCTTCTGCCATTGCAAATTCCAAAGCATATATATAACCATTTATTAGCAACTTGTTAGTAATAAAAAAACCCCACACAGCAATTAACAGCCTTTTTATCACCCGAATCTCTGAATCTAAACAAAAAGTTAGTTTACTGAATTTAAAATCTTCCATCAAAACTAGTATAAAGTGCTAACTGCTATTTTAAGTCAGAGCAGTGAAGAAAGCTTAAGACAACATGGATGCTATTGATCTCTTGAAGGACTATGATATAACAAGGACAGACACGTGCAGTACCACCATAATGTGTAATAAATAATTGAAGGACTTAGATCTATATCCCTGCAATTCTGCTCTGTGAAAGTTCCTCCTGTGATCTCTACACAAGGACTTGATTATAACAGGCCAATTCATCCTTCTAAGTTTTTTTTAAAAAAAAAATTTAAACTTTTTTATCACAGTGTGGATCAAAAGACTTGATTGTCTTATTGTTATTTGCCAGAATTACACAGTTTGGGGAAAAGCCATGCTACTAACAGAACACAGGAAAACTGTGCCCTACATAGGAGGAACACACTGCTTAAGAGTCCCAAACTGAGTTAGAAGGGGAGCATGTTTTCACACAAGAGAGTTAGCAGTTAGAGGCAATAGGCTATTCAAAAAGCAGTAATTTTCATGGGCCTTGCCTATGTGAATTCATCCTCAATCAGATGTGTAAATCTCTGGTAGACTGACATTCTAAAGGTCAGCAAATCTACTGTGTAACCTTGCAGATCCCAAGACATCTCAACTTCAAAGACAGATATTACCTCAGAGTAATATTTTCCAATCAAATGGACCTAACAGCTAAGTGGGTATAGCTATGCTAATATCTAACAAATTAGGCTTCAAACAAAGATTAATCAAAGGAGATGGACATTTCATATTCATTAAAAGATAAATCCACCAAAAAGATGTTTTAATTCTAAACATTTATGCCCCAAATGCATGGCACCCACATAAAAAAAATTACTAAACCTTAAATCACACATAGAACCCCACACATTAATAGTGACAGACTTCAACACCCAATTCTCACCAATGGGCAAGTTGCCCAGAAAGAAACTAAACAAAGAAATAATGAATATAACAGATGGTATGTCTCAAAAGGACCTAAAAGGTATCCATGGAACATTATAACCAAGCATAAAAGAATATACTTTCTTCTCAGCACCTCATGAAACTTTCTTCAAAATTGGCCATATGCTTGATCAAAAAGCAACTCTCAACAGATACAAGAAAATTAAAATAACTCACTGTATCTTATTAGACCACAGGGAATAAAAGTTGGATTTCAATAACAGAAAGCTTACAAACTCATGGAAACAGAATAACTCTTAACTGAACTACCAATGGGTCAAGGAAGAGATAATGAAAGAAACTAAGAACTTTCTAGAATATAATGAAAATGAATTCACAACATACCCAAACTTAAGGGAAACAATGAAAGCACTGCTAAGAGGAAAGTTCATGCACTAAGTGCTTGCATAAGGAAATTAGAAAATTTCATACCAGTGACTTAGCACTTAACAGCACATCTGCAAGATCTAGAACACAAAGAAGCAGACATACCTGCGAGGAATAGAGGACAGGAAAAATGAAACTCAGGGCTTAAATTTTACTTTTTTAAACATATGGGCAACAGCAAGAGATGGAGGAAAAATAGACTTTTTATTGATTTTTATTGAGCTCTCTTCCCTACCACTCCCCTCTTCTTAAAACCTCTCTCAAGGTCCCCATGCTCCCAATTTACTTAGGAGATCTTGCCTTTTTCTACTTCCCATGTAGATTAGATCCATGTATGTCTCTCTTAGGGTCCTCATTGTTGTCTAGGTTCTCTGGGATTGTGATTTGTGGGCTGGTTTTCTTTGTTTTATGTTTAAAACCCACCTATGAGTGAGTACATCTCATAATTGTCTTTCTGGGTTTGGATTACCTCACTCAAAATGATGTTTTCTAGATCCATCTATTTGCCTGCAAAATTCAAGATGTCATTATTTTTTTCTGCTGTGTAGGACTCCATTGTGTAAATGTACCACATTTTCCTTATCCATTCTTCAGTTTTGGGGCATTTAGGTTGTTTCTAGGTTCTGGCTATGGCAAACAATGCTGCTATGAACATTGTTGAGCACAGGTCCTTGTGGCATGATTGGGAATCCTTTGGATATATACCTAAAAGTGATATTACTAGGTCTTGAAGAAGGTTGTTTCCTATTTTCTGAGAAATCATCACACTGACATCCAGAGGCATTGTACCAGCTTGCAGTCCCACCAGCAATACAAAAGTGTTCCCTTTACCCCACAACATCTCCAGCATAAGTTGTTATCAGTGTTTTTGATCTTGGCCATTCTTATAGGTGTAGATGGAATCTCAGAGTTGTTTTGATTTTCATTTTTCCGATGACTAAGGATGTTGAACATTTTCTTTAGTGTCTTTCAGCCATTTTAGATTCCTCTGTTGAGAGTTCTCTGTTTAAGTCTGTACTCCATTTTTTAATTGAATTATTTGTTCTTTTGGTGACCAATTTCTTGAGTTCTTTGTATATTTTGGAGACCAGATCTGTCTGATATGGGGTTAGTGAAGATCTTTTTCCATTCTGTAGGCTGTCATTTTGTCTTTTTGACCGTGGCCTTTGCTTTGCAGAAGCTTTTCGGTTTTAGGAGGTCCCATTTATTAATTATTTCTCTCAGTGTCTGTACTGCTGGGGTTCTATTTAGGAAGTGTTTCCCTGTGCCAATGCGTTCAAGTGTACTTCCCACTTTCTCTTCTATAATGTTAGTGTGGCTGGCTTTGTGTTGAGGTCTTTGATCCATTTGGACTTGAGTTTTGTGCATGGTGATAGATATGGGCCTATTTACATTCTTCTACATGTTGATATCCAGTTATGCCAGCACCATTTGTTAAATCTGATTTCTTTTTTCCATTTGGTATTTTTTGCTTCTTTGTCAAAAATCAGGTGTTGAAAGGTGGGTGGATTAATATCTGGGTCTTTGATTCAGTTCCATTGGTCCTCCTGTCTGTTCTTATCCCAATACCAGGCTGTTTTCAGTACTGTAGCTCTGTAGTAAAGTTTGAAGTCAGGTATTGTGATGCCTCCAGAAGTTTTTTATTGCACAGGATTGTTTTGTCTATCCTGGGTTTTTTGCTTTTCCACATGAAGTTTAGTACTGTTCTTTCCATCTTTTCATACTCTAAAGTTTGCTAATGAAAATATTATCTAAGCTTATGATTGGACTGATATTGTAATCATGGTGAAGCAATGGAAGAGCAGAAGTTTTCATAAAAGTCCAGGCTACCGGAGCAGTTAATTTGTTTTCATGGACTCCATTTCCCATTATTGATTTTTGATCTGGGCATTCTTTTCCAGGAGTTGGAGTTATTTGCAGTTGAAGGTATTGGCTGTTTTGCTCATTTGTTGGGCACCTCATGTCCTTGTATAATCACTGCCTGGAAGGAAAGTAGAAAAAGTATGTTAAAAATAAAGGTGTTTGAGAGCAAAGGAGATGAATACTCCCTCTGTCAGAGGCACTGGGTCTGTTTTTATACACAGATGTCATGGGTTCTTCATCTCCTATGCTGTATCTATGCTGTGTAAAGTCTCTGTTTGCACAGACACTGTGTGTGTACCTTGACATATACAGGAAATTTTGCTTATTGGAACAGTATTGCTGTGCTTTTCTAGAAAGTGGAACACAGCCATTAATCTAAAGGTAGCATGTAGAATGCATCACAGGACGTCCATCCATGTCTGTCTTGAGTACAAAGGGGACCTGCTCATACTCAGAGCCCTATTACTGCTAGCAACTGTTTCTTTAGACATCAGACAGACAAGTGTTCTTTAGCATCTTGACAGTTCATTAAAGAAGACCACTGAAACTTAGTTATTTCTCTAATTTATTTTTAATTATATTTTTATCATGTAATAAATACTCAAATCATTGTTGTTGAATAAATAAATCGAAACAAAACAAATATTATTATTTTTATTGAAGTAATAACTAATTGAGACATGGTGACAAAATAGATAAAATGTTTTTTAATTTAGAAATTTTTATCATGGTCTATTTTGTTAAACACGCTTTGTTGGTTTTAAATGCTTTTTCATCTTTTTTTACAGAGCTTCCAACTTACTTTTGCTAACTCAAATCTCATTAAACAGTCAGAAATTATCCTTTCAGTCATTTAGCTACCCCTCCCTCAAAATTAGCCAATGTCCTTACAAAATTATAGATTAATGAATCAGGAATAAGATAGAATATTTTGGAATGGGAAATTGAAAAGACCTTAAGATATTTATATTATAAACTTTGAAATACCAATACTGCAAACTTTGTTTGCATAGAACATAGCTCAGATATTTCACACAAAGATGTGGACACTGGAGACTGTGGGTAAGGCAAAGATGTTGAAAGACCATGTTTGTTTTTGTTTTTGCTATCTACACATATACAAATCCTACAGTATATGGTGTGAACTTTAAATTTCATGTGAAGAATTACAATGTTACAAAGTACTGCAAACAAGGAAAAGGTCACATCTATCCCACACGGCATCCATCAAGATTCCCAGCCCCTCTGCCCTCTCCCATGTCCCTCTATCTCACCACTTCATGTTCTTTTTGATTTTCCCCCCACTAAGACCAGGTAGTGTTGTGCATATGCACATATGTGTGTGACGTCACCCACTGGTGCACAGGACGCCTACTCTGCCCTCTGCAAAGAAGAGTGGTCTCCTACTCTCAGCTGCCAATCAGCTAGCATTAGTCTGTCGGCACCTGGGGGATATCAAGAGACCTCCGCATCTGTAGGATTCTTGACTAGTTTAATTTTGTGTCAAACTGTGGTAGGATGGACAGTAACAAGACACACGGTATACTTGTGTGAAATTGAGAAAAGAAATGGAAAGAGAGAGTAAAAGCAAAGCTACTAGGCAAATCTTTCACCTCTTTTCTGAGGGAATAACAGTTTAAAGAAATAACACCACTCAGAAAGTCAGTTATTGATGAACAATTCAGTCTATTTCTTTTAACCTCTGGATCATACAAATGGATTTATTATTATTATTATTAATTAAATTCTTTCATTTATTTTATATCCCAACTTCAGATTTCCCTTCCTCCTCTTTTCTGGTTACTTCCCACAGCCTCTCCTTGGTCCCTCCCCTTCCATTCCTCCTGTGTTTCTGTTCAGAAAGGGGAAGGTCTCCCACTGGTATCAACAAAGAATAGAATATCACGATGAGATAAGAATAAGCTGCTCCCTTTGTCTTAGGCTAGACAGTGCAAACTGATGTGAGGAATCAGTTCCCAAAAGTCAGATCAAGTGTTAGGGACAGGCTCAGACCCCTTCACAAGAAGATCCACGAATAGACCAAGATACACAGCTGTCACATCTGTGTGGAGCGCCTAAGTTGGTCTCATTCAGACCTCCTAGCTGTTGGTTGTTGCGGGAGGTCCTTCCGCTCCTCCAGCCTATAGCCGCTGAGATACCCGCCCATTGGGGCGTGGTCTCTCTCCCTTTAAAAAAGCGGCCACTTCCTTCTCTCGCTCTCTTCACTTCCTGCTCGGCTGGCGGCTAGACTCCCTTCCTGGTCGTACAGAGGGCTGACGGTGATCTGTAAGTTTTTTTCCCCTTTAAATAAATACTACCCTATTAATTATAATTCCAAACTGCTGTGGCATCGTTTGTGACTTACGTCTACAGTTGGTCTAGTGTCTGTGAGTTTCTACAAGACCAGGTTTGCCTCTGGGTTCCCCTGTCATGACCTTGACTAACCCCCACCTTCCTACCTCTCTTCAACAGGATTCCAGACTTCCACCCAATGCTTGGCTGTGGATCTCTGCATTAGCTTCCATCAGTTACAGGACAATGGCTTTCTGATTACACAAGACAACCAATCCAGGCACCCTCTTCACTATTGCCAGGAGTCTTAGCTGAGGTCATCCTTGTAGGTTCCTGAGAGTTTCCTGGTACCAGGCTTCTCCCAAACTCTGAAACTTCTCCCAACCAAAACATCTCTTTCATTGTTCACCCCTCCATCCTACCCCCAACCTGCCCAACTTGATCCCTTGTGTTCTGATACCTGCCCCTCTTCCCCTTACCCTACCCGGTTCACCCAGGAGATCTCTTCTGTTTCCCCTTCCTGGGAAATTCATGCATCCATCTTTGGGCCCTCCTTGTTACCTAGCCTCTCTATGGCTGTGGATTGTAGCCTGGTTATCTTTTACTTTACACCTAGTATCTACTTATGAGTGAGCACATAGTATGTATTTGCCTTTCTGGGTCTTGGTTACCTCAGAAGATTTTTGTCTAGTTCTATCCATTTGCCTATAAATTTTATGATGTCATTGCTTTTTACAGTTGAATAGTAATTCCTGTAAATGTAGTACAGTTTCTTTATCCATTTCCCAGTTTAGGAACATGTAGGTTATTTCCAGGTTCTGGCTGTTACGAATATAGTTGAAAAAGTGTCCTTGTGGTATGACTGAACATCCTTTGGGTATATGCCCAAGAGTAGGTCTTGAGGTAGAATGATTTCCAATTTTCTGAGAAACCGCCATACTGATTTCCAAAATGGTTGTATAAGTTTGCACTCCCACCAGCAGTGGAAGAGTGTTCCCTTTATTCCACATTCTCTCTGATAAAAGCAGTCATTGGTGTTTTTGAGCTTAGTCATTCTCTGTAAGGTGTAAGATGTTATCCCAGTCATTTTGATTCACATTTCCCTGGTGGCTAAGGAAGGATGTTGAACATTTTCTTATGTTTATCTTTCTCATCTGAGAGTCTTCTGTTGAGAATTCTGTTTAGACCAGTGCCAAATTTTAAAAATTGGACTATTTAGTATTTTGATGTCTAGTTTCTTGAGTTCTTTATTTATTTTGGAGATCAGTCTTTTGTCACATGCAGAGTTGGTAAAGATTTTTTCCCATTCAATGCCTTTTTGTCTTATTGATAGTTTATACAAAGAGATGTTTTAAGAATAAAATCTGGACAGATTTGAGTCTGTCCATTTAAAGAATATAAATGTTGTCAAACCTTTATGCTGATTTTGACTGCTTGATTACAAACTTATTTGTACTTTATAACTCTTTGCTAACAAGTATTCCTTGCAGCCAGTATGGGCCCTTTTCATTCTGATGGAAATTACTTATGGAATGTGTATGTGTATGTCATGCAGTAGAAAATAGGAGGAAAATTTTCCTCTACTTGAAGCTCATTTCCCTAGTATCTGGTACATGCCAAGAATATAAATATGTATTTTTTAATTAAGTAATGACTTATAGCTCAATCTGTAAATGAAAGTAGTTCCTGAAATGAATTTGTGGGCATGGAATGTTTTAACTCAGGTTTAAACTAAATTTGACTATGCCCCAAGAGTATCATAAAAGCTACCATATGAATGAATTTCCCCAAGGAAATAAAACTATCAAATGGCAAATGGATTATTCATGATTAGGGGACAGAAATTTTTTTTTTCTATGGCAGAAAATCTAGGGAGTTAAGTGTTCTGGAAACTTGTTAGATCTTGGACTCTGCAAAGTGGATCTAGTCAATTAATTCAAATCGCTGATTATGTCAAGCCATTTTTAGCATAATGCATCAAGCGCTAGTTTACTACTATCCAATGCCGTGAAAAAGACTGAGACTCCATTGGCCTGTCTATGTTACACGAGCAACTCTTTATGTGCATCATCAGTGTGGTAGCACACATGCAGACCATTCACTTCCATTTAATTCCCTCTTTCCTTAGCTAATGTTTTGTGGTTTAAAAAGCAACTTTGAGCTTTCAGCCTTGGACTTTAGAAGGTCACTGATAATGTCTTTAATGATCTTGCTGAGTCCAGATGTTAGCTTTCATGCTGTGATAAATACATGGGAGAAAGCATGCTAAATGAAGGAATGTCTGTTTGGCTCACTGTTTCAGTCAACAATCTTCTGTTGCCATCTCCATTAGGGCTCGTATTATGGAAGTCAGGAAGCAGAAAGAGAAGTGTCCAGCCTCAAAATAATTCACCTCTAAAACATGCCACCCCCTCCCGGTCACAGGCAACTTACAACCAAGGCCTCAGGTTTCAATTGCCTGTCAACAGTGCCACCTACTGGACTGCTGGAGAGCATCTTTATCTTCATAGTTTTGGTCTTGGAGGAACATTTCCAACCCACTTCACAATAGCAAACAGTGTTAGTAATGTTTGTAAGCTCCATCTCTGAGAACTTACCTAGCTTTAAAGCTATGGTATTTGGAGCAACAATATCTTTAGGTAGTATTAAAATAAGCAAGATAAGTGTAAGACCATGCCTAAATGCTGTTCACTATCCCTAAAACTAGTATCTGGTAGCAAAATATGAACATGCCTCTCAGAATCAAATTCATTTATCAAGTGTATATTTGGTGATTCCCATGTATCACACAAGAAATGCCATAATCGACTAAATAGATGAGCTCTGAAATGAATACAGTCCATTGTTAGACCAAACAACCTCTTACCCCCACCCCAATCCCGGACATGAGCTCATTCTTCTGTACCAAGGGAAAGGCATAGATTTGATTCTACTTCCTTTTTCTGACTTCTATTAGCCAAAAAATAATAGTAGGAAAGGGAGATGTGTCTGAGCAGCTGAGATTTCTCTAGTCTCTTGTCCTCACTTAGGGTAATGGTTGAGAAAAGAATAATCTTCAATTAATACACATCTGTACATATATATGATTGCATATTTATATGTGTATATATAATTAAATATAATCTATCACATATAATGTATAGTATTATATAATTATGTATATATGTATAAAATTACTGGTAGAATACATTTCCCAAGCACACTAGAAGAGGTGTCCCATTTTCTTCCTGGCTGACAGCACTGGGTAGCATTTAGTTTATCAAGTCATAGCCGTATGGCCATTTACAATATGGCAGCTTATTTCTCATGCGCCAAAAGAGCAAACTTCTGTACTGGCTGTGATAGCCTGCTATATAAAGTATATCACTATAGAGTGGCCCTACCGTGACCTTTTTCATGTAGCAATGGTGAGGGTGGCATCCCATTGCAAGCACAGCTCTTGACAACATTCAACAGAAAGGATCATCCAGGGGAGGTGTGCTGATGGGACGATTCTTGAGGGGAAGCTTGCAGTTACCCCTACTTAATGCCTCATGTGTGTGTTGGAAATGTAGTCAGGTAGAACCCCGATTCCTTGAAGAGGATCCTGTGCTCTCCATGCAGAGATGGCAGCCTCACTGGCATCTCAGATCTAGCCAGTGAAGAGGCTGAGCAGTTCCTGTGCTGGCATTTCTGAGCCACCAAACCATGAAACAATGTGTTTCTGTTTTCTTATCTGACATAGTTTGTGGTACTCCAATAGAATTACTATATATACAGTCAATTATTCCAGTAGTAAAGTTCTCATGCCACAAATATTACAGACCTTTATATGAACACATAATTTATATAAGCTACTTAATCCATTAAGTATAAATATCCATTAGTTTTCAAAATATTAGTACACTGCTTGTGGCATACTGTGTGAAGACAGATCACATGTTAGTGTGGAAGCCCTCACCCAAGGTGTTCAGTCATGCACTTAACACGAGTAGTGCAACCCTCTAAACTCTAAAGAGTAGTGCAACCCTCTAAATTCTAACGAGCACATATGTCTCCATAACCACAAGTGTTGGAGGAAATACAGTTTGAAAATAATATACTAAAGTTATCACAAAAGACCACTGAGAAAAAGGATATTCCTAGAATTTATAGGTTGAAGTATAATCTCAGCTGATTAAACAGCCTTCATAAGGCTATTTGAAAAGACAACAAGGAAGTCAGTATGCTTCTTCTTAAGCTACAAAGTTACATTGGTGAGTTCCAGTTTCCTTATTATTGCTTCTGCAGGATGAGATCCACAGAGGTCTGTGTGCGCCAGAGGGAAATGGAGATATCCACTCCTCACCAAAGGCATTTCGTGTTACACAGTGGAGAAAAGATAGATTAGATTTGGTACTAAACTGTCCATCAAAACACATTGTCTTTTCTCAAGTGAACAATATATCAGAGCACCATATTTTCAGTAGTTTGTCTCCCCAAATGTTTTTAAATCTCTCTTAAACAAAATACCTGGCTCTCAGGTCAAACCTCCTTTGCTAAGAGCCCTATTTCTCTATTCAGGCTTGATTGAGCTACTGAGAAATGCATATGATGACAGCTTTTTCTGTTTGATTTCAACCCCACATAAAAAGTAGTTGATTTGCTGACAATATCTAGGAAAATAGTAGTTTTCCATCTGCCATTGTTAGTCTCTGCCTAAAGCTTGAGCCTGGAGGAACTACATAGAGCCGAGAGTGAAATAAAAATGACACACTCTCCACACTTTCTTGTGATGTGCCTCCTAATTCACATGTTCTGCAGGAATTCACAAGTCATATTGTAACTTGCTCTTTGTGGCCCTGCTTGGGTTAGTTAAACAAGTTCCAGGAAATCCAGGGTTCCTCGTGAGATTGTCACTTTAGTCACAGTGGCTTTGAGAATTTATGCAGGATACTCAGTTCTGCATAGTGAGAAGTGTGAGCTCACAACTTCAAAACAGAGACCAAGTCAGCAGTGGGTTTCCACGCAACTTCTAAATGGATAGTTAACATGACAAGTTCTTCTCTGTCTAGACAGTGAATGTCAGTCACTTAGGCTGCAACACACAACTGGAGTCACCTTAACTTAAAAACATAAATCCATCATGTTAGGGACCAAACAAGATGCTTATGGAGTTTTCCAGCCTTTATTTTATTATATCAATAGTATACTGATATTTCAGTATACATATATTGATAATCATATCAATAGTTATTAATATTGTCAATAGTATATTGATATATCATATCAATAGTTATTAATATTGTCAATAGTATATTGATATTATCATATCAATAGTTTGTCATGTAAACAAAACAGATATAAATCCCAAAAGGAAGTTGTCAGAGATAAGTATTTTCTTAATATCTGAGTCACTGCCAAATGTCTTTCAAAAAATGCCACCTGAAAAACAAGCACTTTAATTTTTTCTCAAGTCCAAGTAACAGCTATCCATGACAAAGCAACAGTTCGACATCAGTCTCTATGAACACTCAATCTAACACACGAGAGTGGGGAAATGGCATTCAGCCATACCAATGCACTAGGATTATTTAGTTTGCAGTAGTAAACTAGATCAAAGGAATGGAACCTTTTTGCCTGAACAATGAGCAGTCTTCAGAGGATGAGCAACGATAAAATATGGTAAAAGTACAGCTGCTCTTGGAGGTTCTTATGATGATGTAAAGGACACATGAAGGAACAATATGCATAACAGTTCTATAACATTAAACTCTCGCTGGTGTGGATGAGATCAGACTCCCTTGTGAGAGAACTGTGTGCACAATGGTTCTATACCAGTAAATTCTTACTCTTGCTGGTGTAGATGGGATCAGCTCTTGCAGGTGTGGATGAGCTCAGTTCTTGATGGTAGGGATGAGATCAGACCACTGCAAAAATTTATTGGGAAGTTACTAGATTGGGTGGGAAAGAAGAATGATCTGAATTTATTTATCCCACTTAGGCTTTGACAATTTTCTTCTTAAAGTGTGCTCCTTAGGGTGTGAAAAGTGTATGGGTATAAAAAGTGTATTCATAATATTTTCTATTAGTGCTTATTTACAAGGTAATAAATAAATATCAAGTCTTTGGAGTTGAATCACATTAAAACCATCCCAATACTTTTACTAATATTTTCACAGGTCTTAAATAAAGGCTCTATAGCTTAGCAGTGAAGTGGGTGGACTCTTGGGGACAGTCCCATCTCCCTAAGAAACTCTGAGGTTGCCTTCCATGCCAATTGGATATTTCCTTAAGGTCCCTTGTTCACAGATTTTTATCAAGAAAAATCCCTTTGGAAGCAAGGAACTGAATTGTAACTGTGAGGATTACATGATACATTTATCCCAGGATTCTACTAAAGATGTTATAATTGAAACTACCATTCTTTATCCTCTTATTGACAAGGTCAAAGGCCAAGCACCCAGTCTTCTATTCTTTATCTTGGACATCTTTTCATTGACTTCTGCATGTTTCAAAATGGCGCTTCTCTGTCTGAAGTTGAGAGCAGTCATGCAAAAACATCAAGTCTTCAGTGGCACTGTGGAGGAGTTGGAGGGGGATCATAGGGGATGTATAACATCTTTGATTGTGTACATATATGAAATTCTCAAGAATAAAGAAAATTAAAAAATAGTATGAAAAGCCGGCAGAATGTTTGGTGGGTGAAGGCACTTGCCACTCTTCCAATCACATAAATAAACCAGTGTTTCTTCAAACTTCCTAATGTTGCAACCATTTCATACAGTTCCTTATGGTTTAGTGACCCCAACCATAAAATTATTTGCATTGCTTCTTCATGATGAATCATAATGTAAATATCTAATGTCCAAGATAGTCTTAGGTGACCCCTGTGAGATGGCTGTTTGACCCTCAAAAGGGTCATAACCAACAAGTCGAGAAGCACTGAAATAAATGAAAAAGTATGATAAAATTTTAAAAGAAGGCAACTCACATGTGTTACATATCAAACTCATGTCCACACATGTGGAGTTTACATGTTAAATGGAGTAAAACACACATGTAGAAACCTAAGTGTGTTTTCCTCAACCTTCTGTCTCACCTCCACACTCTGTCATATTTTCCTTATGAAAAAATAAAGATATAAAGAAAATAAGATGCAAAGAGTAGCATTTGTATAGAGACTCAGAATATTAATTTATATTGTTATTGCTCTTTGCTCTCCACATTCTCTCCAAATTCACAGTAAAGGTTAAGCTTTTCATGTATCTTTCTTTCAGCAGTTTTGGGGATTGTAAGATAATAACTGTTGAAATCCTTAAAGCCTTTCTGACTATAAATGTAAGGTAACTGGAAGATTGTCATGTTTGAAGCAGGAGACAAACTGGTTGTTGAAAGGAGTGTGGGGATCACACAGTAACTGTATTCATTTAACCCATTAGTTCTAGCCTATTATTGCCTAACTTTCACATTTTGATTCAACCCATTTCTAATAGTCTGTATGTCACCACGAGGTTGTGGCTTACCAGGAAAGATTCAGCATGTCTGACCTGGCAACTCCATGGTGGATTTCTCATTTATAAACAATATTTGGGAATATGGACACAATTATTTCTCTCCAAACTGCTTTGTGCTGAATGGGGGCGCTGTTAATCAGGTCTTTTATGGTGTATCCTGTATTCTAAGTATATCTCAGTTGGCAGTTGAGCAAAGTAAGTTTTTGAGGGTGTTCACAGCAAGCTTTCCAGAGGGCGTGGGCTATCAAACCATATTTGCCTGGAGGCAATCCATAGGTTCTCATATTCTGTGAAAACAAAAGAAGAACCTCTTTTCCAAACATCATATCCTTAGGCCCACATTCTCAAGTCATAATACCTTTATAATATCAATTCTGGTTTAGCTTAGCAGCCCACACAATAAAACATCTCTGTACTTAGCTCCTTCACAGTCAAAAATCCAAAGATAACACAATAATACACATAATCCAGACTCTTTGTGAATTTTCCAATTTTACATGGCTTATCTTTACTCTATCACTTTACTCTGTCCCTTTAAAGACCTTACCCATTTTTTCTTTTTCTTTTTTTTGTTTATTTTATTTTTTTAGTTGTTGTAAAAAAAATTCTGCCTCCTTCCCGTTTCCCATTTCCCTCCCCCTCCTCGCACACATCGCCCCCTCCCCTTACTCCCCTCGCCTTTTCCCCTTCCTCCCACTCCATTCCCCCTCCCTCTCGAGACTGAAGAGCAGTCCAGATTCCCTGCCCTGCGGGAAGTCCAAGGTCCTCCCACTTCTATCCAGGACCAGGAAGGTGAGCATCCAAACAGGCTAGGCTCCCACAAAGCCAGTTCATGTATTAGGATTGAAACCTAGTGCCATTGTCCTTGGCTTCTCATCAGCCATCATTGTCCACCACGTTCAGAAAGTCCGGTTTCATCCCATGCATATTCAGTCCCAGTCCCGCTGGCCTTGGTGAGCTCCCAATAGATCAGTTCCACTGTCACAGTGGATTGGGTGCACCCCTCGTGGTCCTGACTTCCTTGCTCATGTTCTCCATCCTTCTGCTCCTCATTTCGATCTTAAGAGCTCAGTCCGGTACTCCAATTTGGTCTCTGTCTCTGTCTCGATCCATCTCCAAATGAAGGTTCTAAGGTTATCACCTTAGATAATATGCAAGATATTCATCAGCTTGGCTATAGGATAGGGTCATTTCAGGTTCCCTCTCCTCAGTTGCTCAAGGTACTAGCTGGGGACATCTCCCTGGACACCTGCGAGCCCCTCTAGAGTCAAGTCTCTTGCCAACCCTAAGATGGCTCCCTTAATTAGGATATATATTTCTCTGCTCCCGTGTCTACCCTTCCTTTATCCCAACCATCCCATTCCCCCAAGCTCCCCCCATTCTCCTCTTCTCATGTTTTTCACCCCATTTCCCCTTAACCCCATGCCACCTCACCCCCAAGTTCCCAGGTTTTACCCTGCAATCTTGTCTACTTCCCATATCCAGGCAGATGACTATATGTTTTCATTGGGTTCACCTTCTTATTTAGCTTCTCTAGGATCACAAATTATAAGCTCAATGTCCTTTATTTATGGCTAGAAACCAATTATGAGTGAGGACATCCCATGTTCATCTTTTTGGGTCTGGGATACCTCACTCAGGATAGTGTTTTCTATTTCCATCCATTTGCATGCAAAATTCGCGATGTCTTTGTTTTTTTACTGCTGAGTAGTACTCTAATATGTATATATTCCACACTTTCTTCATCCATTCTTCCATTGAAGGGCATCTAGGTTGATTCCAGGTTCTGGCTATTACAAATAACGCTGCTATGAACATAGTTGAACAAATACTTTTGTCATATGATAAGGCATCTCTTGGGTATATTCCCAAGAGTGATATTACTGGATCTTGGGGTAGGATGATCCCGAATTTCTTGAGAAATCGCCACACTGATTTCCAAAGTGGTTGCACAAGTTTGCATTACCACCAGCAATTGATGAGTGTGCCCCTTCCTCCACAACCTCTCCAGCAAAGGCTATCATTGGTGGTTTTGATTTTAGCCATTCTGACAGATGTAAGGTGGTATCTCAAAGTTGTTTTAATTTGCATTTCCCTGATCACCAAGGAGGATGAGCATGACCTTAAGTGTCTTTTGGCCATTTGAATATCTTCTGTTGAGAATTCTGTTTCAGTTCAGTGCCCCATTTTTTAATTGGGTTAATTAGCATTTTAAAGTCTAGTTTCTTGAGATCTTTATATATTTTGGAGATAAAACCTTTGTCTGTTGCAGTGTTGGTGAAGATCTTCTCCCAGTCAGTGGGTTGCCTTTTTGTCTTGGTGACAGTGTCCTTTGCTTTACAGAAGCTTCTCAGTTTCAGGAGGTCCCATTTATTCAATGTTGTGCTTAATGTCTGTGCTGCTGGGGATATGCGTAGGAAGTGGTCTCCTGTGCCCATATGTTGTAGAGTACTTCCCACTTTCTCTTCTATCAGGTTCAGTGTGTTCAGCCTGATATTGAGGTCTTTAATCAATTTGGACTTGATTTTTGTGCATGGCGATAGATGTGGATCTATTTTCATTCTTTTATAGGTTGACAACCAGTTCTGCTAGCACCATTTGTTGAAGGTGATATCTTTCTTCCATTGTATACTTTTTGCTCCTTTTTCAAAAATCAGGTGTTCATAGGTTTGTGGGATAAAATCTGGGTCTTCTACTGTATTCCATTGATCGACTTCTCTGTTTTTATGCCAATACCAAGCTGTTTTCAATACTGAAGCTCTGTAATAGAGTTTGAAGTCAGGGATGGTAATGCCTCCAGAAGTTCCTTTATTGTATAAGATGGATTTGCCTATCTTGGGTTTATTGTTTTTCCATATAAAGTTGATTAATGTCCTCCCAAGATCTGTGAAGAATTTCCATGGGATTTTAATGGGGATTGCATTGAATCTATAAATTGCCCTTGGTAGAATTGCCATTTTTACTCTGTTGATCCTCCCAATCCAAGAGCAAGGGAAATCCTCCCATTTTATGGTATCCTCCTCAATTTCTTTCTTCACGGACTTAAAGTTCTTGTCAAATAGATCCTTCACATCCTTGGTTAGAGTTACCCCAAGATATTTTATGCTACTTGTGGCTATTGTGAAAGGTGATGCTTCTCTGATTTCCCTTTCTGCTTTCTTATCCTTTGTGTATAGGAGGGCAACTGATTTTTTGGAATTGATCTTGTATCCTGCCACGCTACTAAAGGTGTTTATCAGCTGTAGTAGTTCTTTGCTGGAGTTTTTGGGGTCACTCACGTACACTATTATATCATCTGCAAGTAATGAAAGTTTAACTTCTTCCTTTACAATTGAATCCCTTTGATCCCCTAATGTTGTCTTATTGCTATTGCTAGAACTTCAAGCACTATATTGAAAAGGTATGGAGAAAGTGGACAGCCTTGACGTGTTCCTGATTTTAGTGGGATGGCTTTGAGTGTCTTTCCATTTAATTTGATGTTAGCTGTC
>NC_022012.1:5547073-5548457 GCF_000317375.1 Microtus ochrogaster | reverse complement strand
AGGTATTAGGTCTTCTTGGAAGTTCTGGTAGAATTCTGCATTGAAACCGTCTGGTCCTGGGCTTTTTTGGTAGGGAGGTTTTTTATAACAACTTCTAATTCTTCGCGACTAACAGGTCTATTTAGATTGTTCACCTGGTCCTGGTCTAACTTTGGTATATGGTACTTATCTAAAAAAGTGTCCATTTTTTTAACATTTTCCAATTTTATGGCATATAAGCTTTTGTAGTAAGATCTAATGATTTTCTGAATTTCCTCTGTGTCTGTGGTTATGTCTCTCTTTTCATTTCTGATCTTGTTAATTTGTGTATTCTCTCTCTGCCGTTTGATTAGATTGAATAGAGGTTTATCAATCTTGTTGATTTTCTCCAAGAACCAGCTTTTTGTTTCATTGATTCTTTGGATTCTTTTCTGTGTTTCTATTTTGTTGATTTCAGCCCTTAGTTTGATTATTTCCAGTCTTCTTCTACTCCTCCTAGGTAAGTCTGCTTCTTTTTTTTCTAGAGCTTTCAGGTGGGCAGCTAAGTCTCCAATGTGTGCTTTCCCCGTTTTCTTTAAGTGGGCACTTAGTGCTATGAACTTTCCTCTTAGCACTGCTTTCATAGTGTCCCATAGGTTTGAGTACGTTGAGTCTTTATTTTCATTGAATTCAAGAAAGACTTTAATTTCTTGCTTTATTTCTTCCTTGATCCAGGTGTGGTTCAGTAGTTGACTGTCCAGTTTCCATGAGTTTGTAGGCTTTCTGGGGGTAGCATTGTTGTTCAATTCTAACTTTAATCCATGGTGATCCAATAAGACACAGGTGGTTACTAATATTTTTTTGTAACTGTGTAAGTTTGCTTTGTTACCGGGTATGTGGTCAATTTTCAAGAAGGTTCCATGAGCTGCAGAGAAGAAGGTATATTCTTTCCTATTTGGGTGGAATGATCTGTAGATGTCTGTTAAGTCCGTTTGATTAATTGCCTCCCTTAATCTTCTTATTTCTCTGTTAGGTTTCTGTCTGATTGACCTGTCCATTGGTGAGAGAGGAATGTTGAAATCTCCTACTATTAGTGTGTGTGGTTTGATGACTGCCTTGAGTTTTAGTAATGTTTCTTTTATGAAAGTGGGTGCTTTTATATTAGGGGCATAGATATTCAGGATGAGACTTTGTCCTGATGAATTGTTCCTGTTATGTGTAAAAAATATCTGTCTCCATCTCTTCTGATTGATTATAGTTTGAAGTCAGTTTTGTTAGAAATTAGTATGGCCATACCTGCCTGTTTCTTAGATCCATTTGCTTGATAAACCTTTTCCCAGCCCTTTACTCTGAGTAGGTGCCTGTCTTTGTGGTTGAGGTATGTTTCTTGTAAACAGCAGAATGTTGGATCCTGTTTTCTTATCCA
>NC_022012.1:5532528-5546413 GCF_000317375.1 Microtus ochrogaster | reverse complement strand
CTGCACTTCTTCTCCTTCTTCTATCCCAATTATTCTTAGGTTTGGTCTTTTTATTGTGTCCCAGATTTCCTGAATGTTTTGTGATGAGAATTTGTTGGTTTTGCTGTTTTCTTTGATCAGTGTGTTTATTTTCTCTATGGTATTCTCAGTATCTGATATTCTTTCTTCTATTTGTTGTAATCTGTTGGTAGTACTTGTCTCTGTAGTTCCTGTTATTTACCCAGATTTTCCATCTCCATCCTTCCCTCGGTTTGTGTTTTCTTCATTACTTCCATTTCATTCTTCTTGTCTTGAACTGCTTCTCTAACCTGTTTGATTGCTTTTTCTTGTTTCTCTTGGTTTTCTTGGGTATCCTTGAGTGATTTATTCATTTCCTCTACCTTTTTGTTTGTAATCTCTAATTGTTTATGGCAGTTTTTCACCTCCTGTTTAAGTTCCTCTATTATTTTCATATAATTCACTTTTGAGTCAATTTCTTCTAGTTCTTCTGGAGTAGGGTGTACAATTCTTCTTATTTCGGGATCCCTGAATTCTGGTGATGTCATGTTGCCTTTCAGGTTGTTGGGGGAATTCTTGCATTGGCGCCTTCCCATATCTTCCTTCAAATGGAGCCAGGAGAGGCCTGGTGTCTTGGTCCAGACTTTGCTCTGGCTGACTCTCTGGGTGTATCTCCTCAGTGTAGAATCAGGAACCATTCCCATCCAGATGAAACTCCTCAGCACCGAAACATAGACGCCTGGTAATCCAATGACCCGCAGACAAACGGGCAAACTTTGGGGACAGGGCCAGGTCGAGTAGAACACAGGAGACCCTTCCAGGCAAGTTGAAGGTGCCTGCGCTCCCTTTGGGGGTCGTTGAGGCTTGCCCGGTAGGCAGGCACTCACCGCTCTGGGTGGGTAGCCTTAGTGTAGGAGCAGAAAACTATTTCTGAGCAAAGTACCTTGCAGACCAGGCGGGCTTGGGGAGGTAGGGGGTCGTATGTAAGAAAGATAGCCCTGCAGAAGGAGGTGGGGGAGGAGGGTTTGTGCTCTCTTCCGGGAAAGTCCGCCCTTGGATAGCACACACTCACCCATCCAGATGGAACTCCTCAGCACCTAAACAGGGACGACTGGTAGCCCAATGAGCCAGGGACAAAAGGAAGAAGGTGGCAGGCAGGGCAGGGTCCAGTAGAGCACAGGAGACCCTGCCGGGCAAGCTGAAGGTGCCCGTGCTCCCTTTGGGGGTCCTTGAGGCCTGCCGGGTAGGCAGGCACTAACCGCTCTGGGTGGGTAGCGTTAGTGTAGGAGCAGAAACCTGTTCCTGAGTAAAGGACCTTGCAGACCACGCAGGCGGGGGGGGGGGCATTTTTTAAGTATTAACTTTATTTTATGACTTTCTATACTCCTTTGCTTCTCTCTCCCAGGCCTACGTGCATTTATCTATCAGTATGACCCATTTAGATGTCTTTTATTTATGAATCTGTCCTATTGCATTGTCTTTTATTCTCTACTGTCTTGAAGAGCTTTTAAAATGCTAAGCAGCGTGGTTGCAACTGCTCTGGATGTTGGCTCCACTTCTTTCCCATTTCAAAATGGTGGACGTATCATTTATGTTAGCTCTGAGTCTGCCAGGTAGGAGCTGCACTCAGCATTCTAACTCTGAGAATGGGCCTGCAGCACATAAACTCCTTTTTCCTGAGTTATAGCCAAATCTGTCACACAGAGCTTTGTGCAGCCTGGAACCATCTCTGTGTATGGGAGCAGAAATCTGCCATGCTCTCCTGCCTACCCAAGCCTGATCCCACTGTCTGCCCAGGCAAGAAGAGCTGAGCCACAGGTATGATCTCAGATACTTTCCTCATGACCCTGAGTGAGCACACAAACACCCAGGCCCATAAATGCCATTGAAATGCTTAATAGCTGGAGTTTGTACTGGCAGCACAGCCCAGGAAGTTGCGTTTTAAAGTAGCATGGCTTTTTTAATTGCTGAGTCAGGAAAATCTCTCTGCAGCATGCTGCCTGCAAACAGCAAAAAGCTGTGTTAAACTCTGCTTTTTCTGTGTTTAAATTAAGCCCTCTTGGGTTTTTACGTTGAGTCAGTTTACCATGTTGGAGCACCACTCTGTTGTATGGAGTGGGGCCCCTTGATTGTCCTGGCCACTGCACTAGCTTACACCTGTAATAATCACACAGAAACTGTATTTATTTAAACATTGCCTGGCCCATTAGCTCTAGCCTCTTATTGGCTAACTCTCACATCTTGAATCAACCCATATCTAATAATCTGTATGTCACCACAAGGTTGCGGCTTACCGGGAAAGATTCATCATTTCTGGCATGGTAGCTCCATGGCTGCTCTCTCTCTGCCCTTCTTCCCAGCATTCAAGTCTGTCTACTCCACATACCTAAGTGATGCCCTATCAAAAGGCCAAGGCAGTTTTTTATTCAACCAATGAAAGCAACACATAGACAGAAGAACCTCCTACACCAACATGTGACAAGTTTTAAAGTGGCACTGGAAGGCAGAGGATCTGAGGAACGGAAAGCAACACAAGTAGGCCAATGGCAAGCTTGGCTGGATCTAGTTTGTCGTCTACAGACTCTTGGGGAGATGGCAAGATTTAGAGTGTTTAGTTGTGTAAAATACAGCAAATCAGAACACCTGCCTGGGGATTGGTGGGCTCAAACTAAGCATACATGGCTGCATCAGAACTTGGAAATACAGAGTCACAGCAGCTTCATAGAATTCAAATTCCAGGCATCTGGCAAGCTGTACTCATTATGTATGGTATCCCTCAAATAGCACAACAATATTCTGCTTCAAAATAATAAGAATGAAATATCAAACCTTGGATTTTAAAAATATTTAAAAAACTTTTTAGATAGTATTTTGTATTTATTCTTTAAAAATTCCTTACTTGTGTCTAAAGTTTTTAGTGTACCTTATCACTCTATCCTCAAATTCCTCCTATGATACACACTACAGATTCCCCTCCCAACTTGATGTCTCCTTTTTCTCAGTTATTGACCCTCTGAGTAAAATTGGTGCTGGTCGATGTAGGAAACCTACGAGTGGCCATATTCCCAAAGAAGAATGACATTTTGTTTGCACATTTGTATTCGTGGACTGAACAATAGACTACTTTGAAACAGATCCAAAGGAATGCTACTTCTGGAAGGGAAACTTCTACATAGGTACAGGATACACAAAGGTACTCAGCACTCACATATCCACACATGTGTGCATTGACCAGTTTTAAGCATTTGGAAAGTTGTATGGTCGGGCTGTGACTGTAGCTCACTGCAATGAATGATTATCCTAATGAAGTTTCTGTGTGCTCAATTATTTATGTCTGTTTCATTACACTTGAGACATGGAACGGGGGACATAAAGAACACAAGGGCACATTTTCAGTGTTAGTATATCCACCAATGTTGAAGAATAAGTGATATGAGAGGGTCTTCTTTTTTGTGTTGATTTCATTGGTTAATAAAGAAACTGCCTTGGCCCATTTGTTAGGCCAGCCCTTAGGTGGGTGGAGTAGACAGAACAGAATGCTGGGAAGAAGGGAAGTAAGTTATTTGCCATGATTCTCCAACTAAAGACGTGATGAAGCTTCAGCCCAAGATAGATGTACACTAGAATCTTCCTGGTAAGCTACATCTCATGGTGCTACACAGATTATTAGATATGGGTTAAAGCAAGATATGAGAGTTAGCCAGTAAGAGACTAGAGTTAATGGGCCAAGCAGTGTTTAAATGGATACAATTTGTGTGTTGTTATTTCGGGGCACAAGCTAGTCAGGTGGCCAGGTGCCGGGTGGCAGAATACAGCCTGCAGCTCCTTCTGCAAATAAGGTAGGATGTCTAGGCCATCTCAGGTTGTTTCATGAAAATGGCAGCTCAACTGGGCTTCATTCTGCAGATCCATTTAATAATTTAATAATGAGGTCACTAAAATATGAGGAACTATATTGAAAGGTCTCATCTACTGCATTAGACCTATTTGTTTTCTAAGCTGGGATAAGGTTGTTCATAAATCAAGAAAGGTCTCAGTTCTTGACAGGTTTCTTCTAAACACAAATCAAAACAAAGGAATAAACACCCCAGGGTGAAATAAGTATTTTGAAGAAGATCAGAGCTTGCATTCTAGTTTGCTTTTTGTTGTTTTGATAAAACACTCTCACCAAAGCAACCTAGGGGAATAAAGGATTTATTTGGCTTGCACTGCTATGTCAGGCCATCTTTGATGGAAGCCGGGGTATAGTTCATGCAAGAACTTGCAGCAGAAACCACAGAGAGATGCTGCTTGATAACCTACAGCCTCATGCTTAGCTCTGTGATTGACAAAGTAAAACTGAAATAGTAAAATCTCTTCAGAAAACAAGAAACCTGAAAATGGCTCATTCAAAGTAAAATGTATTTTTCCTGTATGATCAAGTCGCTCTCATTGAAACACTTTACTAAGACACAGAGAGAAAATTTTCATGAAAGATCTGAATAAAAACATTGATATGATCTTTATCTGTGATATGTATAATATGGAAATCACCTAAATATTCAAGTAGAATTAATAAGCAGCTATGATATAGTCATATAGTAGAGTGTCAATCTACAATAAAAGAAAGGACTGTTGGTAGTCAACAACACTGTATAATCTCAAAAGATTACTCTTGTTTTAACAGAATGGAAGCTAAATGAGTGTCTACACTTGTTATTTTCTATAATCCATGTATTATAGTTGATGCATCGATTCCCAAGGAAGGAAAAATAGACAAGATATCCTGAGAATATTGTGAACATGGGAAGGAAGAGAAGAAGGAGAGGGTGAGGGGAGAAAGGAAGGAAGGAGGAGAACATGAGGGAAAAACTGATTGAGATGGACGAAGGACAGACAGAGAGAGAGAGAGAGAGAGAGAGAGAGAGAGAGAGAGAGAGAGAGAGAGAGCAAGGGAAGAGATATTTTAATTGTGGGTGTCACTCTGGGGCTAGTGTAAATCTTAGCACCAGGGAAATTTCCAGGAATCCACAAGGATGACCCCAGCTAAGACTCTAAGCAATAGTGGAGAAGGAGCCTGAACTAATCTTCCCCTGTAATCAGACTGATGACTACGTTCATTGTCATCATAGCAGCAACTAGTGAAAGCTGATGGCCTTCAGGTACTTGAGCAGCAACCAATGGAAGCAGATGCAGAGATCCACAGCTGAGCATTGGGCCACTCTTGTGGAGACCAGTTAAAGAAAGGGAGAAGCAAAGGGGTCAAGACTATGATGGGGATAGCCACAGAAACAACCGAACTAAGCTAGTGGGAGCTCACTGATGCTGAACTGATAGTAGGGAAACCTGCATAGGACTAAACTAGGCTCTCTGAATGTGGGTGACATATATGTGACTGGGGCAGACTTTGTGGCTTCTGGCATTGGGACCAAGATTTACTCTCAGTGCTTGAACTGCCTTTTTGGAGCCCATATTTGGAGGGATACCTTGCTCAACCTAAATATAGGGAGGAGGGCCTTGATCTTGCCTCAGAGTGATATATCAGACTTTGTTGACTTCCCGTGGAAAGACTTACCCTCTCTGTGGAGTGAAAGGGATTGGAGTGGGGAGGGTGGGGGAAGTGGAAGGAGTAGAGGGAGTGGGAACTGGGATAAGTATTTAAAATGAGAAAAGATTGTCTTTAAAAAGTAAATTAATAGCCGGGCGGTGGTGGCGCAAGCCTTTAATCCCAGCACTCAGGAGGCAAAGGCAGGCGGATCTCTGGGAGTTCGAGGCCAGCCTGGTCTACAAGAGCTAGTTCCGGGACAGGCACCAAAGCTACAGAGAAACCCTGTCTCGAAAAAACCAAAAAAAAAAAAATAAATAAAATAAAATAAAAAATAAATAAATAAATAAAAATAAAAAGTAAATTAATTAATTAAAAAAAGGGACAAGGACACCTGTCCACTAAATAAGAGTTTTTATGAAGGCAAAACAATAATATATATGTCAAAGAACTTTGTAAGTTCTAAAAATAGCATGGACATAGGAATTATGTAAATTATTAGTTCAGTATGAAACTTAAGCTTTTTTTTAACATATATTGGGTTTTAATACAATAAAACCAATAGAGAATGAATGTCAAAAAGCTGAAAAGCTTTATAATGTCAAAATGAAAGGCATAAAATTTATGACTCTGCCCACATTCTGACAAAGGACAATCCTGGAGATATGAAGGAGGCAGCGCTTGCCAGGACTTGAAGGTGTGAAAAAAAGGGGATATCCAGCAGCCAACATGAGAGGATTGGGGATCATGGAGCTGTTCTGCATCCAGAGACTCTGTGAGGTGATGACATTCTGTGAACTCTCAAAACTCAAAATGTATAAGCTAAAAAAATGGAATAACTTACTGTGTAAATTTAAAAACAACCTTTCTGAGAACAACAAGCAATCTAAAAGGTAAAAACTTATGAGGGATGTATCAAACATAACCCAGAGTCTGTGAAGACAGAGTGTATCAAATAATGCTAAGGCTGTTCTTTTCTACTACAATAATAAAAAGAATAAATCTAAAATAGATAATTAAAACAAAAAGATTCAGTATAATAAAGAAAAAGTTTTAGAAAGCATCAATTCACTCTGCAATTTTACATGATGTTAGTAGAATTTTAATTTCAAAATAAAATAATCCACCTCATGCACTTAAATATCTAAAAAAAAAGCTCAACTGGTCAGAAAAGAAGTGGACTGTACAAAAATGAGAATCAACTTCCTAAAGCATGAAATAAGCAGAATAATTTCTCTAAATAGAGATTACTCTTGAATTAGCAGAATGGAATAATGGATGTTAAATGAGTGTCTACTCTTGGTTTTACTAGAATCTTGACAAAAGCTCAAACTGACATTCTGTAACAGGACTCTGGACCAGGATTCCTGAGCCTATGAATAACTGGAACCAGGAATGTTGCAAATGGAGCTCAAGGAAATTTAGGATGTGGTGGTCTATCCATTCATTCTTTTCATTGTAGTTATGGTTTCCTTAGGTATACCCATGGGACAAAAACTTAATCAATTAAATATGTTGAGCTGTGAATGTAACTTGGTTGGCGGGTGATTGTCTAACATTCACAAACCCCCAGGCTAATCTCTGATATGGCATACATGGGTATACTTCTACACACCTGTAATGCCAGACCTAGAGGTACAGAATCCAAAGATCAGAAGTTCAATGCCATCCTCAGCATTATAGAGATTTGAAGACCAGCCTAGGATACATGAGACCCTGTACACAATGTTTAATCATATGTCCATAAGACCTTAATTGGTTCTGTATTGATCCAAGGACTCCTGTCATAATCTAAATGACAAATGAGTTCATCAATAACCTCTTTAAACTAGTCATAGGAATAGGATGTGTAGGGCATTCTTTGCATTTCTTGCACCTGAGAGAAATAATAATGTAATATTTAGTTTCTTAATTCCAAAGTGAGATTTAAGCATTCCACAACTAAAGTCTATAAGCTGCTTTGAAGATTTAGCATACACTTACTCCTTGAAAACCTTCCCTGTGAGGATAGATGCATTGTCTTCTTGGCATGTTTGTGAAAATTAGAATTCTTAAATCACGTTTTATCAACTCCTCCAGCCTTTATACTGGTATTGGAGTTGTTTAAATAAAACCCTCCAAGGAGAGTATCATTGAAGGCTTGCTCACATACTGCTTTAGTTTTCAGTGAAATGGAATTATTTTAACATTGTAGAGTTGTCCTACTGCAGATCCCAGGGTAACTGAGCAAGGCAATGTAAATACCCTGACTGCAACTTCTACAACACAGAGCACTGACTCTGTTTAATTTTACTACTCTCTTTAAAGAAACTTCTCTAGAAAAATTATGAGCCTCTGGTCTCCTTGAAAAGCTAGAAATCATTCATTTATCTCCATTTCTAGTTCAGGCCACCGACATTTCTCATCTTGATTACTGCAAAAGCTTCTTAAACGCTGTCTAAACTCTAGCTGATCAGTCACCTGCTCTGACATGCACACTGCAGCCAGTGGTGGATGGTAGGACCCTGGATTCACTCTTCCTAGCAGGATTGATTGGATGCCGGAGAATTGCCAGCTCCTGAGAACTTTACATCCTTCCTTCTCTGAACTCCAATGGTTTTTACCCTATCTTCTACCACAGATAAAAAGAGGTTGAATAATCCCAAAAAAGTAACCCAGGACATCTTTTCCCAATGGTCTGGAGTAAGAAGCACAGTCTGTGGACTATACTATGATACCTTATAACTCTGGTTCTTCAGTAAGTTTTGATGTCTTTGAACCTGTTCTCTCCAAAGTGGTAATTAAGTATCTCCTTGGTTTAGTGTATGTAAAATGTTCAGACTCTCACTTGGCAACCACTAGGAACATGAGTGTTGTTATTACTTTCATTATTCTGGAATATTCTTCTACTTGCTACCAGATAACTTACTGTTTAAATCAACTGTCCTTTAGGTCTCACTTTAAATGCTATTCTCTTCTTCTCTCCCTCCTGTCTTTCATTGTCTTTTTTCTCTCTAATTTAGGCAAAGTTCCTTTTTGTACCATGCATTTATTGCTTAAACTTTACAGCAAAACACATTTTACTTGCCTGCTATTCCCAGCAAAAACTTGTTTATCTTGCTCACTAGCATTTTTCAATGCCCAGTGGTGTGGGACAATTCTCGATTCTGTCAATTATGTTTTAAATAAACGCTGATTGGCCAGTAGTCAGGCAGGAAGTATAGGCGGGAAACCAGACAAGAAGTAGAGGTGGGGCAAGGAGAACAGGAGTATTCTGAGAAGAAGGAAGCTCTTTCCCCAGTCCTCTACAGACACCGAAGAAGGAAGGTGTGACCTACCCTGCTGAAAAAGGGAACGAACAATGTGGCTAACATAGATAAGAATAATGGGCTAACATAAGTTTTAAGAGTTAATAAGAAGCCTGAGCTAATGGGCCAATCAGTTTATAACTTATGTAGACTCTCTGTGATTTTCTTTGGGGCTTACTGGCTGTGGGAACTGGGCAGGACAGACACCCCAACAAACAGGCCCTCATGTTACAGCCCAACATAATTCCTGATATATATCTTAATATACATTATGACATGAATAAATAGTGATTAGAAAAAATAACTTTAATCCCAGCACTCGGGAGGCAGAGGCAGGCGGATCTCTGTGAGTTCGAGACCAGCCTGGTCTACAAGAGCTAGTTCCAGGACAGGCTCCAAAGCCACAGAGAAACCCTGTCTCGAAAAACCAAAAAAAAAAAAAAGAAAAATAATTTAGCATATTTTAAAACAATGTGATAACTTGGAGATATTGTTCAGTGGTTAAGAGCACTTCATGTCTTTGTGGAGGACCTGGATCCAGTTCCTAGGAACCATATGAGGTAACTCATAAACACTCACAACTCCATTTCCAGGGTTATCTGACACCTTCTGGCTTCTGGGGATACTTGCACAAATGTGGTACACATAAATTCATACACATCACCAAATAAAACTAATAAATAAATCTTCAAAAAGAGAAAGAAAAAAACAGTGTGAACATCTAGAGTGGTACTCATGTATGCAGATCCCACATCAGCCAACCATTTTTTTTTTTTTTTGGTTTTTCAAGTCAGCCAACCATTTTTGAATATAAATTTTGGGTGGCCTGTGTCAGTTAGTGGAACAGGTACATCTCATGTCATTACAAAAGATGTCCAAGCCACATAACACATTTTAAAGAAAGAAATGCTTCTAAAATGATATCCACTTGGAGGAATGGAAAATATATGAAAAATTTACAAGCATCGGTAAACTCTCATTTTATTGAAAACATTAAACATATTGTCAGCAATGGGCTTTGGGGAAAAACATTACTTATGTGTACTGTTGAGCTTTTGTCCCATTGCTGGGACATTCACAGAATTCTTATGGAATAATTTACTATATTTTTGAAACCAGAAGGGAAATAATTGCTGAGAAATTCAATATTAGTAATAGTAATAAAGTTGAAAGCAAAATTTAACTTTAGAGACACAGCACTGTCTATTCAAGTCTTCAGAAAATGTTTGCACTTACATCTTATACACTATAAGATACACACTTCTGGATTTTTTTGGAATTCAAGTGTTTGAATGTGTGCTCTATTAAACACTATTTTTTTTTAGTAACGTTTCTCCAAAGGCACTCACTCACAATCCTCTTTGCTTTGCTACTGTTGGCAATTGCCTAGAGAAGCCAACAGATTCTGTAATTTTACATACTTTTATTTCTGAGCCTTGTCTTCATTTTAGTGGTTTTCCATGGTGCATTTGAAACTTCTCTCTACTCTGCTCTCTCATAAGCAGCCATTGCACATATCCGTGCTACACTGCACTCAAATCTCATTCTCATTGCCCCATTATGTATGTGAATTTAGATATTAGGGAAAGATGAAGGAGAATTAAGTGACTGCATTTCTAACTCTACTTCCTTGTGTCTGAACGTAATTATTAGGCCTGCTTTCTTGTATGTTGGTTCATCTGTATAGACAAAGTCTACAATATGACATCCTCGGTCATGAACATAGTAAAATGGCCAATTTCCTTGCCTGTGGGTTCATCTGGAATAGCCCTAGCTTCAGTATGATGGCAGAAGTCCCCCTTGTCCTTAAAAACTCAAGTCCATAGAAAACCATGGCTTCCAGAGTCTACCTACAAACTTCCCAGATGCACACTCTAAGCAACAACAGGACACAAAACCTGTTACCCACTTTTACCTGAAGAAAGGAAAACATACCCAGCAGTATGTATTTGCTAGGGACCGAGGATCCTAACAGAACACTCTGGGAAGCTGCCAGCCTAGTCTAGCTGTTCCCTGTATTCTGACTTTCTGCAATCCTCTTTTCATTGCCAGTAGGGATATGGAGAAAAGTCATTGAGACCATGAAACAAGCATGTCTCACTGAAGGATGATGCCTTGTGTCCAGTTTGTAGGTTTAACCCCCTTACCTTTTATTATTGTGTCTTGTAGATACCACAAAACTGGAAATCTGTAGTGGACCTAAAATCAGATAGTTCTAGAAGCCTACAGAGTGGTGCCTCATCCTGCAAGAAGTGATTCTCTGAACAAAGAACAGGGAGAATCAAGTGTGTTTTACTCAGAAGAGTTTGCTGTGTTTGTAGCTACATAGGTAGACACATCCCTTAAACATGCAGCCAAGCTATTTAGAGATGATTCTATCAAAATGGGAAATCCTAAAGTCTGACTTCATGGTCAACCTAACAATAGTTGGAAGTATAGCTGGCCTACCGTCAGTCTTTTACTCCTTTCAAAATAAAAATAATAAGGGCTTTGTAACATGAGTTAATAATTGACATCAGTAATGCGAGACCATCTGAGTTTGTACGTCTTTCTTCTAATAGAGTTCCAACAGCAATTTGCTAGTTCCCACATTGTTCCCTGTTCCCAAGACATACAAGACTTCATATAGACCTCTAACACCATTGCAAAAATGGCTTTAGAACTTTCTTGCTTTCTTAACATGTATAAAACCTTATACTATATTCCCAGTAACAGATACAACACACATCTGTAATTCCAGCCCTCAGGAAGTAGATGCAGGAAGATGAAATGTTCACAATCATTCTCAACTTCAAAGGAACCTGAAAGGCAGTTGAGAATATATGTGACCTCATTTCAATCAATGAATAAATAAAAGCAAAATTATAATATATACAATAAAAAAGGAAACAAGAGGGGGCACAAAGTCCATATTCTGAAGTACTTCACAGCCAATTGTAAGTTCTGTCAACTGAAATGCATTGTTCTATATCTTTGCCAGAAGAAATTATATCTAATCTCTTCCCATACAGGGATGTATAAAAATGAGAAAGGAGAAGAATGTGAGGCACAGCTTTTGCCACAATCACCTGAGAGTTTTCATACTATTTACCAATGCCACCATTTTCATTTGTCCTCCCCCAAATGAAGTAATGTTTGAACAGGTAAATAAGTGTGTGAAACTCTGAACAAAGCATCCAGCTTTGCTAAGAATATTGTTTTGATTTATAATCACCACTGTGACTTGTTAGGGCATACATGAACAATTTTCTGTCACTGGAAATCAGTATATGAGAAAACCTTTGTTTTTCATATGTATGCATACATGCTATGTGCACATGTGTTACACGTGAGTGTATGCCAGAGGACAATGTTCAGAATGCAACCTTTCTTTCATATCGTGGATTACTTGGGGTAAAACTCAGATTATCCATCTTGGCAGCAAGTGCCCTAACTTGTTGAGCCGTATTGCCAACCTGCAGAACACCATGAAAACATAATACATAACTATTCAATGGATCACCATTATTAATAGTTATGTCAATGCAGCCAACTAAAACACAAGAAGAGTGAGAATCATGGTGAAGAAATAGAGAGGGTTAAAAATTCAAAAGCTGTGTGGTGTGCACAGGTTGTAATGCAGAAAATTCTGTATTTCACACATTGACAAGCTTCAAAATTCTTAGAGGAAATACGTTTCCTTGCTGAAAGCCCTTGACCAACCTCTGTCCAGGGAGCCTGCTGCGCTAGCACAACTGAGGAGTTGGAGCCAGTGAAATTACAAGGGCCTTCTACCTGTGAAATGTTATCACTGCAGGATTTCACTCTTCATCATTTCACAGAAGCAGTAGTTTTTCTCACAGTCCGATGGTTAAGGAAAAAAAATAACTGAAAAACTTAGTAAGTTCTAAACTTGGGGGAAAATGAGTGTGTAGACCAAAATCTTAAGCACAAATCTCTGCAATGGGAAACTTGCTCCTGGAGAGAAGTTCTATATGGCAGGGGCTCTGTAGTAACTATAACACATGGCCCAGGTGTCTTATGCATGGATCACATCTCTTCCAGTTGACCTGAAACTTGGGCTGGAGGGATGGCTGCTCTTTCAAAGGAGATGAATTTGTTTCCCAAGACCCATATTGGGCAGTTCACCACTGCCTGTTACTCATGCTCTAAGTGATCTGACATCCTCTTTTGTATTCTCTCTCTCTCTCTCTCTTTCTCTCTCTCTCTCTCTCTCTGTCTCTGTCTCTGTCTCTCTCTCTCTCTCTCACATAAACAGTTTAAAATATATTTCTTAAAAAATAAACTAAAAGTTGAAAATCTGTTTAGATAGTAATCTACCAGCTGGCAAAAGGATTCTATTTCATAAATTACAAACAAAAATGGAAAAGAAAATGATGGTGTACTAAATGTATACTTGAAAATGATGCATGGCAATGTGTTGATAATTCACTGGCTACGTTGTCAAGCAGAAACGTACTGCAGGCCCCAAGTCGCTTATGAACATAGCACAAAGGAAATAAGATATGTTTTCACTGGTCAGCTAAGATTAGGGAAAGCTGCTTTGGAAGTGTGTTGAATGAATGTCTTTGTGTATTTATCAGGACAGTTTTACCACAGTTCTTTTTTGGCTTTAGGGTTGTAAGAAGCAAGATATATAGTATAAATATTATCCAACAGTTACGTAGCAAGACACATTTGGGCACGGCTTTTTACCGAGCATATCAAACACTGGGCCCTTCACCCGTTACTCATTTCCCTTCCATTTGTTTACCTGCACTCATTTTACTTCCATCTAATTTCTGGTATAAAAAAAAATTCATTGTCTGCAGAATTTTTTTTTATTTTCATGATCACACTGATAATGAAGTAGCTTAGTGTTTGACCTTATTTTGGGTATGTTTTAATGTTGGAATCATACATGAAAGGAACCATGGCTCTTTTTTCTGCTTCTTAAAGAATGTCAGTTGCTTTTCTATTTTCCTTCATCTGTTTTTCCTGGTGCTTTAATGTAACTTTTGAGCTGGATTTGTGAAGTCGGTAGTAAACTGACATTCTTTTTTTTTTATTGAGAAAAGGAAAAAAAAAACAAGTTTCC
>NC_022012.1:5517083-5529564 GCF_000317375.1 Microtus ochrogaster | reverse complement strand
GGTTTCTCAGGAAATTCGGGATCAACCTACCCCTGGACCCAGCAATACCACTCCTGGGAATATACCCAAGAGATGCCCTATCAAACGACAGGAGCATTTGTTCAACTATGTTCATAGCAGTATTATTTGTAAACTGACATTCTTAAACAGCATGGAATTTGTATTCAGAAGCTTTCCAGAGCAGAAGCTGTTTGTAGATGGAGCTTGGAAAAGTTTGTTTCAAACATTTGTTGGCTCTAAACATGTCCAGGGATTCTGTACAATGTCTTCTTCAGTTTCTGGGGTAGAGGCATTTGTTCTTAAGGTCATAAGCATCAATATAACTGCAAATACAGTGTATGTATGCTCTCTCTCCTGCATATCAACAGCTAGGAGTCTGTGGACTGCTTGTTTCCTTCCTAGAATCTTACAGGATCTCTGTTCAGAACATTAGCAGACTCACTTTAGTGACGCAGAAACTTCATGGCAGCCTGGGGCTAATGTAATCTCTTATTTTTGTTGAACCATAGTCTGCTAAGAAACTTTTGTCCCTGGTGTTGGCACACTTCTGCCTACCTAAGATGAACAGTCCTTTCACCCAATATTTCTCTCCTGACTCAATAGAATCAAATGCCTCAGAAACCACAAATCACAGAAGGATTAAAAACACTGTCACAGTTGGTCTACAAGAAAAACTGAGTTGTTCTACTTCTAGAGCCCGCCACAGTTACTGAACCAAAGAGAGCTGGAGGATCACTGTGCTTCTATTTACAATTCAAATACAGCACACTTTTGAGCACTTGTTATTTAGTTAGGGACTGTAGTAGAAGCTAAAAAAAAAATAATAATAAACCCCAGCATACTGACCCTTCCAAATGGCAAACTTCACCTAAGAGCTTCTCAAACCCCAGAGACACTTACTATGTGTAAGGCCTGTACAACATTTTAGAGTTTCAGGGCTATAATTTACTAAGTAATTAGATACTGACACTACATATTCTTTAAAAATATAAAGTACTTCAATAGCTTCACAGAATGTGCCTCTTTGTCTATAAAATCTTCTTAAAATGTTTTAAAATCATTTTCTAGATGGTTAAGTAGGTACTTAACCAACTTAAAGTGTCAGAGTTCTCATCTTATATTGCATCTCAGAGGTCAAGAACAGAAGGCACACAGTGACTTTTTAGAAGCTCACTTAGTCATACTTTATGGAGTGTGGATCATCCTAATTGCCCAAGTTACACAGTCATCACTTCCTGCTCTTCTACCTTGGACTCATGTAGCTGGTGTATTAGTAACTGATACCAGGAGACACACTGACTATAGGAAACATAAGACTCTACCGTCTTTGGTTCTCATAAAAGGTATCTGATTGCTTCTCAGAAGCTTCTCTAGATCTCGATGCAGCACCTTTCATTTACAGAAAGGCAGAACAAGTCTGTGTCCTATTGGGTGACACAATAGAAACCCGGTTATATTTCTAGCCTTATTTGCAACAACCCTATTTATGAATTTTGTATTTATAGGCGTTTGCTAGGGTCTCTGTACGGGGAAACTCAGCTTGAGGAATCCCGGGACTGCTCGCCCTCTTTCATGCCTCCTGGGGGGTGTGAGATAGATTTAAGTGATTCACTGTTTATCAGATGGCTGATTTCTCTTATGAATCAGCAACAGATTCAGATCATTACATATTTAACATATACATATGTAAATGAGAAGCAATAGCAACATAGATACATGTATATATATTGCATATACATACAGACATACATATATAATATAAATGTCTAATAGGTATTTATTTTGAGTAAATTCCCGCATCATTTTAATTCAGCTAAAGAATAAGGAATTAATTATTTAAAAAGTCCTGTCCATGTCAACATTACTATAAATAATAATGTGATCTGACTTTGAAGGAATTTAATGTTGAGAAAGGTCCAGTGCAGGCTGTGATACACAAATCCTCAGTTGAGAATTCACCAATAGAATACCTCAGTGGTCCAATAAATTTGGAAAACATGATATTTTCAGTAATTTGAAAAAAATTAAATATATTGATATCTCCATTAGTAAAGAAATACCATTAGCACTATTTAATGTGAATTTTGTCAACAATCTATACTCCCATTTTTTTCTTATTGCTGTTTCTTCTTTCAAAACTGTTCATGTTCCTTGGATAAATTCTCCTTTATGGAACCATTAACTGAGCAAGTGCTAAACCTGGGAGAAGTTACTAAAACTAACAGGTTCTGACCATGAATTAAGTTAGTATCATAGGATCAGTAGATTGGAGCATGAAAGAAAGAGAAAAATATTTTAATAGTAGAACCTGAAACTAGGAACTGCATATATGAAGTAAGTAAACATTTCAACCCTTAGACCTTCACAAGCAAACATTTGAATCAACATTTTGAGCTGCAAGTGTCTGTCATTGCAACACTCGAGAAGACTGTTGAGCCTTGGATCTGTTCGTATGTGTGTGTGTGTGTGTGCATAACAGAAAACCCCAAATATATGAAAAATAACTTCTGGCCTAAATTTAAAAAGTCTATAAATAGTGTGACAAGATAGCTAATTATTACAAATATCACAAATAAGATTAAATATTAATAAATATAAATATTACAAGACCTAATTGATTGTGTAGTGACTTATTCAGTGCATTTATTAAGTATGTGTTCATTTATACCTGCTTGTTTTTTGAGTCATAGCACAAACTGAAACAAAAAGAAAACAAAAAGCATCAATAAATAAGACTAATCATCCTTCTGCCTGGAGATTAGCATTTGCATCCTTTCTTAGAGAGTGATTCTCAGGGGCCCTTCAGGCTGGCCTCAAGTTTCATGGATTTCCTGCCTCAGTCTCGCTGTGCTGGATGTACAGGTGTACCTCCACACCTGTACCACACCTGCTTAATTGTGTTGCTTTGTTATTTGTTTTGTTTTCTTTTGTCTTTCTTTTTATTTATTTATTTACTTTTTTTGAAGCTACGGATTGAAGACATGTATTTGCATATGGTAATTATACACTTTAGCACTAAGTTACATTCATAGCATTGCTTATCATTTAATAATTGTAAAAAATGTGAAATTACTCTAATGGTCCTAGATATATGGTCTATGATACTGTATTTCAAAGGAAGAAGTGCTTGAGTTGGAAACTTAAAGATTAGTGGGACCAATAAGGAGAAATTTGTGAACTAAGGCATGCCAGATGGGATTAAGCTGGAAGGTGTACAGGACGGAGCAAAGTGCATACGGGAAAGTTAGGAATTGAGGGCATCTTACATTATCTGCATAAGTAATATTCAAAAGGAAGAGATGAGAAGAAAATATATAATGTTTTAAATGAAAGAAAGTGATAATGTGGTTTTGAGAGACTAGATAACTGCTTTAATGTATACAAATGCAGCCCGCATACTTTTGGAGTGGATAATATTGATGCCATGAATTTTCACTTCATCTCAACACACGTGTGTCAAGTACGATTGTGTTTACAGGAGAGAGGGTGTGACTCAAGTCCTATTGATGGAGACAGATGTGCAACATGTCTACATGCCTGAGTTTATAAGGTCATCTAAATGAGAAAAAGCTAAAGCTGATGCATGAAAAATCAATATTCAAAACATAAAACTGAGGTAAAAGAGGAATCAATATAGAAAATTCTGCACAAGCAGAACCTTGAGGCATGAGGAACCTGTGCTGTGGAGGTCTAGGAGCTGACCTCATGAGCACAGAAGAGAAGAGGCAGGCCAAGGACTGATGGCTCTTCGATCCATTCTAGGAGAGTGTTTTCACCCAAAAGGTCAACGGTTGGTAAATTGTGGCCACCAGGCTAACTCTGACTTATTTCTATTATTTGATAAAGACCCAATCACATGAAATCCATTCATTCAGTGTTTTCTATGGCTGGCTTCATGCTTTGGTGATGGTGTTGAATAGATGGGACAGGCTCTCTGATCCACAGAGGCCAAATAATTATGGATCGTTCATAGACAACTTTGCTGACCTTTCTATCAAAACATTATATCAGAATGGTTTTTAAG
The DNA here is from genome assembly GCF_000317375.1 of Microtus ochrogaster. Lineage (NCBI taxonomy): Eukaryota > Metazoa > Chordata > Mammalia > Rodentia > Cricetidae > Microtus > Microtus ochrogaster. The sequence goes on along the minus strand of NC_022012.1, from coordinate 5,525,540 downwards.
CCAGAAGTGATACTTTCTTTGTTTGAACTAAACTGTATAAATATTATTCGTTGAACCTGAAATATATTTTAGACAACAAGCTAGTTGATTCATATCTGACAGCCTTTCAAAGGACATTTTGGGTGTATTTCAAAATTCTCCATTTTATAGGCAAAAATGTTTGAATTTTATGAAATTTATGTGAATTGTCCAAGCTCCATGATCTTCGCATTTTGGAATAAAATTGAATCCAGTTCTTTTGTGATTGTTTTTGCATGTGTTTATGCTTGTGTGGTGTGCAAAAATATGTATGTGCATTGCTACATGTATAGGGGTGCATAGCTTGGGACATGCTTGTATGCAAAGGTTGATCTCAGATGTCTTCCTCAAAGCAAGTGTCTACCTTAAATTTTCATTTGATTTTATAACTCACCAATTTGACTACAATAGTTAGTTTTTTTGCTCCAAGGGGCCCTGTTCATGCCCCCAAAGGATGAGGTCACAAACAGGACATCATATATGTGCCTGGCATTTGTGTGCATTCCAGGGATCCAAACTCTGTTCATCATGCTTGTAAATGGAAAACAACCAGGTCTTATAAATTAATTTATTGAACATTTATGGACTAAATGAGTCTGTAAGGGAAGAAGGTATAGAAAGAACTTAATGGTTTTAATGATTGGAAGGAGCTGTGCCCATGTGTAGAAGCAAAAAGCAATCCACAAATGGGGTGAGATAATTACACTGGCACAGCATGGGTATTTTTGAGTGCTTGAAGTGGATCTAAGTAGAGATAGTCACAAGATGTTGACTATGAACATCAAAAGCTGAAACTCAGAAGGGATACCAGGACGATACTAGAGATTCATTCACCCTCATCAAGGAGTGAAAAGTGGCATAGGATCACTTTTTATGTCTCAGTGAACTAGGGATCTCTCCAGTTGATACTATGGGATATATTCTGAGATCCATATACTGGTATCTTTCTCCCACAATCAAATAAAATGCCTGAAAAATATCCCTGGTAATCACAAAGATCATAAAAATAAAGAATAACAGAAGAACCACCTCCAGCTATAACAGTGGTTTCCAAACTGTGGATCCCTTTGGAGGCCAAACAACTCTTTCACAGGGGTCATCTAAGGCTATCAGAAAATACTACGATTCATAGCAGTAGCAATGTTACAGTTATAAAATAGCAACAAAAATAATTTTATGGGTGGGGGTCACCACAACATTAGGAACTGTGTTCAAGTGTCTTAGCATTTGGACAGGTGAGGACCACTGGGCTAGAAGAGCCTATAGAAAGGTGATGGATCACATAAGAAAGCACCCATGGTAGGACCTAAAGCAGGAAAGGAAGGAGGGTAGAAAAAGCTTCGGATATCTGAATAAGATATAGACTTTAATAAAGGTCATATACACAAAAGGCTCATTAATGGAGACAAAAGTCTCTTATAAAATGTTGGCCATCAGTATCAAGAGAAACTGGGATGGGGTTATTAGGGATTGTCTGCCCTATCTTTGAAAATCTTTTGGAAATATGAAATATCCTCAAAAGAAAGTTAATCATACAATACAGTCATATTAGGTGGCAATGGGGTCTCAGACATCAGAGTCCAACCTTCTCCTTACTTCTCTAACTGAACAGGCTCTCTTCTAGTTACAGATGCAACTTGTTTCCATAAACTTCATAATAGCCATCATCAGTTTCCACTGAGGATTTTTCAGTATTTTTTTAAAGATTTCTAAGATAAAATTGTTATTTTTCACAAAATAATCCCATGCTTTTAAATCACTGTTCAAGCCATCCTCAACACCTAGTTCTTTAGTTTTCTAAAGAATGTCTTGTAAATTACCAGTCATGGGAAGTAGAAAAAGACAAGATCTCCTGAGTAAATTGGGAGCATGGGGACTTTGAGAGAGGGTTGAAGGGGAGGGGAGAGACAGGGAGGGGAGCAGAGAAAAATGTAGATCTCAATAAAAATCAATAAAAAAATCAAAATAATGAGAAGGAAACAAACTTAGGTAAAGACAATTTTTTTTTGTACTTTTCTACTTGAAAATATCTCAAGAAATAGAAACTGATTTAAGATAGCTACTCAGTAATAAACAGGATTCTGAACATATCCGTGGGGATTTGGAGGAGTGTACTGTGCATCACTACCAACAGTCCTGGGGTCACAGCTTTTCCTTCCCATTAGATGTCCAGACTACGTTTGAACACCTTTGGTGATAGAGGTCCTTTGACAAGTCATCACCACCTGCATGCTATTACTACATGCTACACTTGCATGTCCATGCTGCATACTAAGACTCAGAAGTCTACTGCCTTTATGTTCATGCTACATACAAAGTCTTGAGAGTTCACTACCTACATTGTCCATGCTGCATGCTAAGACTCCAAAGTCTACCATCTGCATGTCCATGCTACATACTAAGCCTTCAGAGTCTACTACCTGAATATCCATGCTGCATGCTAATACTCCAGAGTCCACCACCTGCACATCAATACTGCAGCCTGAGGCTTCAGAGTCCACCACCTGCACATCCGTGCTGCATGCCAGGACTGCAAAGTCCCCCTCTGTAAATCTTTATAACTCCTTAACATGATGTTGTCTTAGTTGCAAGATAGAGCACCCTGACCATCAGCATTTATATTTATACAGACGTGTACCCTACCACTTTTCTCTCCTTTCCTTTCCCTCTCTCCTCTTCCTCCCCTCCTCCAGACTTGTCTGGAATTTTGACACAGAATTTTGTTACATTTTTAATGCAATTTTGTAATAAGGTCCAGGAAAACTTCACCTTGGACCCTCAAAACTGAGGATATAGGGTGGACTCCAGAGTCTGCCATTTGTGTCCAAGAGTTCCCATGACCATCCCAATTCTTCATTTCATTTTCCCATATATTATTCAATTGTTAGGAAAATAGAAGCATGACAGAGACTTTAGCAGTTCTCCAGTCAAAACCATAATGAATCACTCCAGCGGAGTGAATAGATCTTAAAAGCAGCTGGATACTCGGGAACAGTTTTGCAAACATTCTGTGAAAGATAAGAACAGAAAAATACAATAAAACTAAAACAGCATAGAAGACAGCTTCTAAAGAAGAGCGTCCGTGGAATCCTCTTTTCCTATAGCAACTGTAAATAAAGGGTCACAGAGTCATAGGACTATTGATAGAAGTTGGTGCTGGGGCTTTGATCGAGAGAGGAAAGCTGAGGTTCTGTTTTGCCTCACCAAATGTAGAAAAGATACAATGAGACATTCCTTGTTGATACCCTGATGTATTCTTATTTTCTTTGAAGTTCCTAATAGAACAGCCCTAAGCAAGTCCTTTTAAAATCAGTGTTTCCTAAGACAGATCACATAAAAATTAACAACTGATCCAAGACTTAAGCTAGCTACATTTATTATATAAAAATATAATTCACTATAGCTAGTTAATATATAAGTTTAATGATTTTAAAACATAAAATGTAAATGCTATTTTATTTTTTGTTATTTGTTTCTACTTTAATAGAAAACAGAATTTTTTCTTAAACAGTGTATTCTGATCATGGTTTCCCACACACACTTTCCCCAAATTTCTCCTCATCTCTTCTTCCATCCAAATGCTTCATTTCTGTCTCTCCTTACCTCAGAATCGAACAAAAAACACAACAGTATAAAGAGTCCAAGAGAAGGCACAAGAAACAGAGACCCCTTTACACATTTCAGAATCCCATTAAAAACACTAAACTGGAAGCCATATATGCACAGAGGACCTTCTGCAGACCCGTGCAGGCTCTGTGCAGGCTGCTTCAGTCTCTGTGCTCACCTAAGCTTTGCTCATCTTGATTTAGATGGCCTTGAATTCTTGGTGTCCTCCATTTCCTCTGGCTCTTACACTCTTACTGCCTTCTCTTATGCAGGGTTCCCTGAGCTCTGAGGAGAGGTTTGATGGAGACATCCCATTTAGTCCCAAGTGTTCCAAAATATGTCATTCTCTGCACAATTTCTGTCTGCAAGTCTCTGTTCTTGTTCCCATCTGCTACAGGGGGAAGCTTCTCTTATGATGGCTGAATAAAGCACTGATCTATAAGTAAAGCAGAATGTCATTAGGAGTCATTTTATCACTACATTTTTGTTATTTTAGAACAGTTTCATTTGCTTTTACCCTATACACCTGGACTATCCAGTTTCTGGTTCTTGGCCACCCAATCAATGTTGGGTATAGGTTCCATCTCATTGAGTAGGCCTTGAGTCAAATCAGATATTGATTGGTTACTTCTGCAAGCTTGTGCCACCATTGCAGACAGGGCTTCATTGTAGAACAAAGGGTTTGGGCTAGACTGAACATTTATATTTTTGTTTTGCTACTGTGCAGAGTACCTTCCTGTATCAAAGTTGCTGGGACACTAAGACATATTGGTAAACTTTATGTACACACCAGTTCAACATCTTCATGGTCAATGACGTTTGTAGGTGTTGTCTTCAGCGTTAGGGACTTGCTGTCAGTTTGTGGAGAGCAAACTAAAGTTTAGCCTTATCATGGGTTGTTGGGGATTCCAACGGCCAAGAATTCAATTAGATATAATCTTATCCCAGTACAGGAAGCTTCATTTGGTGGCAAGAAGTATCCAACTGGGACTCTGGCTCCTCCATTATTTGGAATTTTCCATTAGATTGATTTCATATATGTACATATGTTGGAAAGCTTCTAGTGTATTGGGGTTCCATCCTGTCCCTTGGATGACCTTAACTTTAGCAGTCTCTCCCCAGATTCCCTCTCCTGTCCCTTTCCCTATCCGCTCCCCACTTGACCCTATCAATTCAGTACCCTCATAACTCCCCTCTGTTTTCCTTTACATGGAGCTAGATCTGTCCACCCTCGTCTTTTACTCTGCACCTACCTTCTGTGGTTCTATGGGTTATACCTTGGTTATCACTGATTTAATAGCTAATATTTGCATGTATGTGAATACCTACCATATTTCTCTTTCTGGGTCTAGGATATCTCATTCTGATATTTTTTCTAGTTCCACACATTTACCTGAGAATTTCATTCTTTTGGTGGCTGAGTACTAGTCCATTGCATAAATGTACCACATATTTTTTTTAAAAAAAACTTTTGTTTTTCTCATAAAATAACCCTAAACAATATTTTAAATTCAATATTTCCTTAAAAACACATAAAAATAAACAAAAATGACTTGAAGTTATTTTTATGACATAAAAATATCATTCTTTAATTATATCTAATGGTTAACATGTAAACTTACAATGATTTGAAAATAAATGTTTGAAAGCAAAATTTCATTATCTTTAATTCCCAAGATGACTTCCTTTATAACATGTGTGTTTAAAATTTATGCCCCAATTTATAAACTATCTTTCACGAGAGATTCAAGACTTCATAATGGATGAAAAGGAATTTTTTTGTAATCAAAAAATTAAAAAAAAATAATAGATAATATTATTTATCACATATGTGGTATATAGTCATTAGGAAGACCAAAGATAATGACATTAATATTCTTGGCACAGGATTAAATGCAAATGCATGGATTACTGTTAGATTGACTCTGAAGGTGTTTCTATTTCATCTAATTGAAAAGTGAACTAAAATTGTGTAGTTAGACTTTGAATCAATTTGAAGGGTCATAAAAAACTTACTAATGACTCCTAAGGAGTGCAACTACATCATGTTAAAAAGCCAATTATTGTTTATGTGGTTTTATTGTACTTTCTGTGGGTTTAACCCACAAATCCAACCTCTGTATTTGCAGTAGCTTTACGAACACACTATCATTGTGAAGTTGTCATCTATTCTGTCATGGGTTCATAGCACCTAAAAGAGGAGTTTCATTCCCAAACCCTAAACCTGTAGCCTTGTACCAGACTATGTGAACTAATTAATTACTTTATTAACCAACAGAGAAGTACACATGAATGCATGCATATGCAGTTATTCTGCTTATTGCTAACTAGGCTCACTTTCAAATCATATCCAGCGACAGAGAGAGTATGTCTGACCTCAGAGAATGTCATGGTTTCCAAAGTTCCTATTCTTTAAAATTTTGTAAAAAATTAATAAAAATAAAATGTTATAATGTCATACTACTCTAGAAGGATAAATGTAACTTAGGAATCACTGTTGAAAACTATTGTGTGATCTGCATTGCTTTCAATTCACATTTAAAGCAATTCCCAGTCTACCAATAAAGAATTCACCTTGAATATGAAAAAGAATATACAAGCAGTGGTAATAGCTTGTTTTTATTTTATACATCTGGTCATCTTGTCATTCCCTAAGGTTCAAAAATAAGCATCAGGTATGCATTGTTGTTTAAATGTTTTCAGATCTCCCAGCAATGAATTTATTCTGAAGGTCTCAAAAGACAACTAAATACAAGCCAAAGTAAAGCTTTTTTATTTTCTCAATTTTGTGAGTCAATGCTTCAATTATCATTAGAATGAAAAGATAATTTTAAATCTGTTATGAAATAGGGTATGGTTCAATAGGTATGGGTCTGCTCTCTTTCATTGACAGAGATGAAACTGGACAAACGTTCATCAGTGATTCTGAGAGTCTCACTGCACAGAAGTTGCAAGGGTCAGCACACATTTTAAAGGGGCACGTGAAATTGTAAATTCTTCAACTTTCTAATAGTTGCTTGAATTGCTTTCCACCCACACAAGTAAAACAATTCCAGGTCTGCTTCAGCTTGAATATGAAAAACAACTTTGTACGGGAAGCGAAATTATTGATCTCTCGAACTACGGACTCCAACTGTCTATGGTCATACAATTGATAAGCAGTTACTTGCCATAGTTCAAAGAATGTTGTGAGGTCATTATGTCAAAAGACAGAGAATAGTAGAGACTGCATCATACACCTTCCATTCTACTTCAGCTGTCTCAGAAAATGGACTAGCTTATCTTTTATTTCTTTCACTTTCTATGGTGGAATAAGGAAAGAAGGCACAGCAAAGTTACTTTTTGGAGAAACATTATTTTTTATTATTATATGAGGACATTATAATACATAAAATGTATTTTGATCAAATCCAAAACCCATTCCCTTGCTTTTGGTTCTTTTCCTATTCCTTCCTTTTGCCTATGAATTTTAAATGCTTGAAAAATCCAACTTATGCTCCCTGTTTTGGTAGGCCACATCCTTAAAGTAAACTCACTTTCCCTTTCTCAGCAGCCATCACTTGTCAATAGATCCTTAACTAGATAGACGGTGAATGGAAATATTTTTATTAAAACTATGACTGTGGGAGAAAGATGGGAGAGGAAATAGGACAGAGGGAGGGAGAGGTTTTTTTTTTTTTTTTTTTTTTTTTTTTTTTTGCTGTAAGTTGGCAATGAGTAGCATCTGAAATGCTTCTAAGGTGAACATTTCCACAATCATGACGTGAATGCCCATGTAAAGATTAAATATGCCCGCCATCTTAAGTGTGTATCCTCATTCACATATTAACTTCACTGGAGTTGGAAAAAGACATGTAGACATTGCAAAAGTTGATTGCATGCTCAGAAAAGAGGTAGCACACAAGTGGAAATCAGGCAAAGGTGAAAACACTGCAGGTCAGTTTCCTAAGGAAATGATGTCTGGAAAGGAGACAACAACAGGAGAGAGAGAGAAACTCTGATGTCATATCCTAGAGATGAGTTTTCAGAAAAAGTCTTAAACAAACTTACTTTTGTATGTGATGGGTAGGAGGTTGTTGCAACTGAATAATTTTCAATGGGTGATATTAGGTATTCCACTTCTGTGTAATAGTAGCAATTGATTTTAGAACTCAAACTTAATCTCAAACATGGATGTTTTCAAAGTAATTTATGTATGACAGGAAATTTTATGCAACAAAAAAGAATGTTAAGCATGTAGGTGAAGTACGAGAAATGGTGAAGCCAATTTTAGCACCCAAATTCACTTAACATGTGTCCCAGCTGCCTAACCATGCATTTAAGCTTCATACGCAGATCAACAGCAATGACAGACAATAAATAATAAAACACACAAAATTCTGAAAAGACATTTCCTTTCTCAAGCCTTGTTACTAACAACATATATAGCTATATATCTTGGTTTCTTCTTTTTAAATTGTTTGAAATTAAATATTAGATGTCAAAAGGAATAAAAAGTTAAAGGTAAAATATTATATGTATTCAATAATAACATGCTTATTAGGTTATCAAAATTGTTCTAGAATTCAGATATTTTTATTATTATTAACAACTTTAGTATGAGTATTTTAGACATGATCGGTCAGTTTTTGGAAATTTGCAATGATCAGCAATAAACATTTTAAAATTGGCTATTATTTAATGATGTAGGAGTTCAACACTAGTAATATTTCCAAGAATAGTTGAGCATTTAAAATATATCATGTGTCTTGATATTTAAGCTGTTAGGTCTGTTGGCAACTTAGATAATTCATGAATTATCTAGATTCTAGAGTATGTATTATATTATATATT